>NC_071258.1:35140097-35217597 GCF_023375685.1 Ictalurus furcatus | reverse complement strand
CTCCTGATCTGAGTTTCTTTTCATTCTCGGTGCTTTATATCGGAGTTTAAACCAGAAAACAAACCGCAAGACAACAAATCTTCTAACAGTGACATACATTGTCTCTGCACTACTAAAGTGATAATGTCTGATCTGCAGTGACTGACACGTAATCAGCACTAATCCCTGACAGACACTAATCACTCTTTTTGGGAAGGAAAACATCTCGTCAATTTAGATTAGTCTAATATTACCCAAATTATTTTTACATTTTATTTACATTTACTTCAGTCTTATAGCCTTCATACTTACATCTTACAAATAAAATCACAGCAACTAACCAAAAATACTGTAAACATTTAAACTTAATCAGACCTGCACTTCCTCCTCTGAGTAAGTAACTTTCTCTTTATCTGGAATCAGGAGACGGTACTGGGATATAAAAAACATTTCTCCTGAGTGTGATGTTTTTCCAGAAGAAAATACACTAGCGCACTAGATCCTACATTCATCTGCACATAGAAGCTGGAAAATTCTGTCAAATACGTGTCAAATACACTGGAGTTAATATTACACACACACACACACACACACACACACACTCACACACACTCTCTCACTCTCTCAAACACACACACACACACACACACACACACACACACTCTCTCTCTCTCTCTCACACACACACACACACACACACACACACACACACACTCACACACTCACACACACACACACACACTCACACACACACACACACACACACACACAGACACACACACACACACACACACACACACACACACACACACAGACACACACACACACACACACACACACACACACACACACACAGAGACAGAGAGAAGTCAGTGCAGTGATTGTGAAGTTCATATTCAGTAGTGGAGAATGCAGGACTCAGAAACACATGTAGTGCTACAGAGAGCTACGTGACTCTGACAGAACGACGAAATAACATCAGAATATGAAAATCCCATGATTCAGACACGCCCCTTGTGCTTCAGACACGCCCCTTGTGCTTCAGACACGCCCTTGTGCTTCAGACACGCCTCTTGTGCTTCAGACACGCCCTTGTGCTTCAGACACGCCCCTTGTGCTTCAGACACGCCCCCTTGTGAGTCACACCAGTAACAGCTTAAGCATGTTTCATTTTCTTACATTATATTTGATGTTGTGTTTTTACGTTTCTAAGAGTGTGAACTGATCACGTAAACACCAGCATTAAGGTGTGATTATTGTAGGGGAGAGCGGGGAACGACGTAACGCAGGGCAAAATGTAACATGGTCTTTTTATGTTATTACACAAGGTCGAGCAGCGTGTACTTCTGACCACATCACCACATTTACGAGTGACGATCTGCAGCAAAGTTTCTCCTTGTTCTCATCAAATCTGTGTCAAAAAGGGTTTTATTTTGGTTTCTGAGCTGTGTGTAAATTACAGACTCCAACCTTATATTACTTTAATCTCCATCTTCTTGCCTACAACGCAGCGACAACGCAGCTCGGCTGTAACGCTTTACTTGGCTGTAAGTGTGTGTGTGTGTGTGTGTGTGTGTGTGTGTGTGTGTGAGTGTGTGTGTGTGTGTGTGTGAGTGTGTGTGTGTGTGTGTGTGAAATGGATCCGCTAAAAAAACAAAAAATTGAGAGAACCTTTAAAACAGATATTTAGCGCAGACAGAGATCTTATGTAGGTCTGCAGTTGCGAGTGTACTTTATCTAACGTCTGCTTCCTGTTAATATTTTTACCGGACATTGTGTCCGACAATTTTTTATTTTATCCGACATTTTGAATTTTGAAATGAAATATTTTCATCAATTAAAAATGGAAGCCTAAGGCACATATTCAGGCAGTGCTTTTTTCTGTATTGAAATCGTATCGTATTTAAATGTTGTATATTGTTAAACCCCTAATGGTTATAATTATTATTTTAGTTATCACCCAGCCCTATGAGTCTGGTAAAAACCAGAAGAAAGAATATAAGATAGAAGAACAGAAACCAGAGATTTAGAAATGTGTTCGTGTTCTTACTTCAGTCATTTCTATATCCTTTCTTTCTCTAATGTTGGAATAAACACTGTTTCCTTTTCTGCAGATTATGTAACAGTGTAAATGAGAAATCCTGCACTGATTTGGCTTCAGCTCTCTGTACAAATCCATCACACATCAGAGAGCTGGATCTGAGGTGGTGTAAACTAGGAGACTCAGGAGTGGAGAAGCTCTGTGATCTACTGAAGAAACACGAGTGTAAACTGGAGACACTGCGGTGAGTAACTCAGTGATGAAACACACTGAATGAAGCTTTATAATGATGCAGGATTACACTTTAGAGTTGTCTTTCACAGACCGTACACAGATCTTTATAATACACAATAACAATGTAGACAAGTACTTTACTATTATATTTCTGCATCTCATTGTTACATACATGCCTACATCATCATTATTTAATCCTGTGAGGTAAAGACACTAAAAACTTTTCTCTCTGCAGGTTATATCAGTGCAGAATAACAGATAGAGGCTGTGCTGCTCTGACTGCAGCTCTGAAGTTAAACTCCTCACATCTGAAAGATCTGAATCTGAGAGATAATGAACTGGGAAATTCAGTCACACAACTCGAGGAGTTACTGAAGCGTTCAGGAGGACAGATACGGTCAGTAAACTTAACACACAGTACAGAATGTGTAGTTTCTGTAGAATATAATGTAAGTGTAAGAGTGTTGTGTAAGAGTAATGTAATTAGACAAATCAACCGCATGTAACAATAACAATCTTACTGTCAGAAGCACAGAGGATAAACTTTCATAATTCAGAATCCGAACTAAACCAAAACAACAACTCATCACTGCATGCTAATAACTAGCTCTGATTTAATAGAAGTGCACTTTGATCTGATCTGTTACTGTTCTACACAGAAATACCACTGCAGTTTTCATTTTAGCTGGACTAACAGGATACACCAGTCCATCATGCTCTTAACTAACTCACTCTCATACAGAAATTATAAATTTGTTTATTCCTGTTTATTCTACTTTTATACCATATTCACTGTTGTGTTTATGAGCGTGAGATTTTTCACGCCACCCAGACAAACTATCACTCTGGGCTCAGTGTTTGGGTTTGCCCCACAGGGTGTTTGAAACTATCCAGAGCGCAAGAGAGTCTTGCAGTGCTGGGAAGTACAGGGTTGTTGGGTAGTGCAGGTATGTGGGGAGGAAAGGTGTGTGGGGAGGAAAGGTATGTGGGTAGTGCAGGTGTGTGGGTAGTGCAGGTGTGTGGGTAGTGCAGGTGTGTGGGGAGGAAAGGTGTGTGGGTAGTGCAGGTGTGTGGGTAGTGCAGGTGTGTGGGGAGGAAAGGTGTGTGGGGAGGAAAGGTGTGTGGGGAGGAAAGGTGTGTGGGTAGTGCAGGTGTGTGGGTAGTGCAGGTGTGTGGGTAGTGCAGGTATGTGGGGAGGAAAGGTGTGTGGGTAGTGCAGGTGTGTGGGTAGTGCAGGTGTGTGGGGAGGAAAGGTGTGTGGGTAGTGCAGGTGTGTGGGTAGTGCAGGTGTGTGGGGAGGAAAGGTGTGTGGGGAGGAAAGGTGTGTGGGGAGGAAAGGTGTGTGGGTAGTGCAGGTGTGTGGGTAGTGCAGGTATGTGGGGAGGAAAGGTGTGTGGGTAGTGCAGGTGTGTGGGTAGTGCAGGTGTGTGGGTAGTGCAGGTGTGTGGGGAGGAAAGGTGTGTGGGTAGTGCAGGTGTGTGGGTAGTGCAGGTGTGTGGGGAGGAAAGGTGTGTGGGGAGGAAAGGTGTGTGGGTAGTGCAGGTGTGTGGGTAGTGCAGGTATGTGGGGAGGAAAGGTGTGTGGGTAGTGCAGGTGTGTGGGTAGTGAAGGTGTGTGGGGAGGAAAGGTGTGTGGGTAGTGAAGGTGTGTGGGTAGTGAAGGTGTGTGGGGAGGAAAGGTGTGTGGGTAGTGAAGGTGTGTGGGTAGTGAAGGTGTGTGGGTAGTGCAGGTATGTGAAGAGCACAGGTGTGTGGGTAGTGCAGGTGTGTGGGGAGGAAAGGTGTGTGGGTAGTGAAGGTGTGTGGGTAGTGCAGGTGTGTGGGGAGGAAAGGTGTGTGGGTAGTGAAGGTGTGTGGGTAGTGCAGGTGTGTGGGTAGTGAAGGTGTGTGGGTAGTGAAGGTGTGTGGGGAGGAAAGGTGTGTGGGTAGTGCAGGTGTGTGGGTAGTGAAGGTGTGTGGGTAGTGAAGGTGTGTGGGGAGGAAAGGTGTGTGGGTAGTGAAGGTGTGTGGGGGGGAAAGGTGTGTGGGTAGTGCAGGTGTGTGGGGGGGAAAGGTGTGGGTAGTGCAGGTGTGTGGGTAGTGCAGGTGTGTGGGGAGGAAAGGTGTGTGGGTAGTGCAGGTGTGTGGGGGGGAAAGGTGTGGGTAGTGCAGGTGTGTGGGTAGTGAAGGTGTGTGGGTAGTGAAGGTGTGTGGGGAGGAAAGGTGTGTGGGTAGTGGAGGTGTGTGGGGAGGAAAGGTGTGTGGGTAGTGCAGGTGTGTGGGGAGGAAAGGTATGCTGGGTAGTGCAGGTATGTGAAGAGCACAGGTGTGTGGGTAGTGGAGGTGTATCATTGTTTTGGGTTGCACAGCTTCCTGTAGTTGTCACACAGAATTAAACTCCACGGCAAAGTGTGAGACCTCCACTGCACTCCTCCTTCTCATGTGGATGTTTTGTATTCAGGAAGCTTAATAAACACAGAACATGTTGCTAAGTGATGCTCGTGTAAACGGTTATTTATACTAATAATCAACTGTTTATTCAAATAAATAATTTATTCTATTTATTCATGCTCAGGGCTGGCACTACCTATAGACAGAGTAGGCAATTGCCTAGGGCAGAGGTTCTCAACCTTTTTTAACTAAAGCACCCCCCCCCCCAATGATCTGGCATGCCCCCACCAAACCCCCCCCACCCTTTATTGGAGAAGACCAGGTATAATTATTATCTATTCTATACAAAAATCTATCTATATATATCTTAATCTATAATCTGATTTTGATACATAGATAGATTTTTTTCTTTTGTGGTTTTGTACTTTTTTAAAAATTACTTTTCATTACTTTTATGATTTTTTAAATAACTGATGACTTTTTATAAAACTGTATAACAGACAGGTGTGGAACATGAATGATCAAAAATGTTTCTGAACACTATAACTACTTTGAACAAGAGAACTAGGCTGTAATAACGTGGACTATTTTACATGTAAAACATGTTGCATTACATTCGTCTTGCGTTCTAAAAACATTTGCATGTGAATGATGTAAATTGGGACGAAGGGCGCGTCTTGTTATCCATGACATTGTTAAATCTCCGACTCTCAGCCCCTCACTGAACAGAGCACATGCAGAGAGAGGTGTGTGAGTGCAGCAGGAAAGCAAGACCTCATGCTTGTGTCCAAAAAGTCGCTAGATTTGTCGTTGGGCACCTTTTTTGCACAAAAAAAGTCACTAAAGGGGTCTGAAAAGTTGATAAGTTGGCAACACTGGTCTGCACTGACTAGTGATGTGTCGTTCATTTTGAACAAATCTTTAATATGACTTGTCAAAATGGGTCCCAACCTCTGAATGTATGAAGAGAGAGGGTACGATGAAGAAAATGTACAATTGCTGCTTTTCTGCAGGTGACTGACTTTAAGTCAGTGATGTATGATGATGCAGAAACAAACACATCCTTCAGGGGCTGCTGAGTGAAAGGGTAAACAGGCACACAAAGAACGAATGTGAATTGTCATCATCTATTGTGGAGCGATTGTAATGTATTCTAAAAATCAACTGGTTCTGTCGATCAGAGTCATTTCAGGTAGATCATTTGCCGGTTTATTCTGAGTTCAAAAGAGCGTGATCGTCGTCGACACACTGAGACGGTCAGACATACTGCATTCACACGTACAGTGACATGGAGTCAGGAGCTGACCAGCAAAATACTAAAGTAAAAGATAAGAATTTTGTATTCAAAGTCAAAGAGCAAAGACACTAGAGCATTAAAACAGTACCTCAACTTATCTTCTACATTCCACTGATGTTTACATTACTGCTCTAACATAATACTTAATTTAAGTTTTCAAATCATAAATACTCGTTATATTTATTGAAAAATAAGCATGCAGTATTATGAAGAAAATAACTATTCTTTCTGCTTAGTAGTTTGTCTCTTTCATGTCCACTAGCAGCTGATTTGTGCATTTAGTGCATTTTTAAGGTATTGCATCAGGGCCGGTGCCACGAGGGGGCAACGCCCCCCTCACTCAGACCTAAAAATTGTATTAAATTTTTTTAAAATCACAACACCCAGGGGTGTCTGCTTTTTAGTGTGAGTATTAGAATAGCAACATTTTAGTTAAGGGCAGTGTGTTATTGGTTGTCTGGTTAAGCGCAAGGAGAAGAACATTTTATGTAGTAATATATTTTCATATTAAGATTAGGCTATTCAATACTTTCAAATAGTGTTTGAACCTGAGAAAGTTAAATAAAATCCTTCAGTAGTCAGTTTTTTTATTATAAAGTCTATGGCAGCCACAATTATCATGCCCAGTGACCACAGCCTATGAGAGAGAAATTCTGCTATGTAAAAATGTATTGACTTGTCATGTAACGCAAATCAGTTGTGGGAGCACTGGGATGCTGGAGATTTGTGTGTGTGGGGGGATACTGCGAGTATTGCCTGATGGGCCCGGCCAATTTCAAATGCGTTCCACGGTCTATGAGATACGGGTTGTATATTATTGTCACTGTACTTCCAGTAGCATAGACCCACAGACTAGCCTATAAATTTGTGCAATGGTAGGATATAGGGCAGTTCAACAGAACACGGATTCTGGGCTGCATATGTTTCCTAGTTGAGAATACTTTGCGTTACGTCATCGCCCCCTTTCGGTATTGCAAACGCCCCTTCTTCGGTACACCGCTGGTGCCGGGCCTGCTCTGGCAGATTCACTCTAATTCACACCTGTGATCACCTATCCATCACTCCAACAATGACTCCTGTTGATGTCACTGCATATAATGAGGTCTAAATGCTGGGAAATCCAGTTCACAGATGATGAAAACACTTGAATGAGCAAGTGGTAAGTCTTGAACAAAAGAGAAACACATCCAGTTGTCCAGAACAGCTCCACTAGACATTCTAAAATGCTCAAATTTAATTCACTGAACATTCTCCACAAATGCAGGAAATTTTTTAAAACATGGTTTAAAGTATAACACACATTTCACACACGTCGCTATGCTCGCACTGCCATATATATGATTATATATTTATACAAGGCTCCAGTCTCCCTGTGAAAGAGAACACACACACATCAATAAATGTGCATATATCAATGTGCGGGTATACATACAGTTGTTCCTAATAAAATAGACGGTGAGTTACCACCATAAATACACTCTATTTACTTTAATAATGATGTAATGATGTGATTTATTTTAAATATTTTAATAAAGTAATAATTACAAGGGAAAACAGATATAGCTCCTGAGTAAGAGAATGTATAGTGTATATATATAAAGGTTACAGTGTTGAAACATTTCTATTTTCTGTTTTGATCTTACAGATATTATCAGAGTATATGGGAGAAAGTGAAAGATATTGGTTCTGCTGTCATAAGTTTCATCCCTGGTGTTGGAAGGTCTGGTCAACAGTCATCTTAAGAACCATTGTCTACACTGCAGCATGACCAAACAGAAGGAAATATGGAACACACAGAACAGGGAGGAAGCAGTGTGGACAGTGTCTACAGCCAGCCAAACCAGGGAAGACGTGGGAAACAAAACAAAAGTATTCACAGAGGAAAGTAACAGCAGTAGTCCACAGAAGCAACAAAACCAAGGCTACACAAGCTCTCACACCTCTAAACCTCAAAACAAACTAATATAAATATATAATATAAATAAGATCAAACCTGAACAAAAAGAAAGTTGGAATCATAGCTGTACAGATAAAGAATTCCTCCAGCAGTTAAACATGTAGTACAAGTGTATTGAACAGTGCATCAGAGCATTTTGCCATATTGGAGATAATATGATAAGCTCTGCTCACAGGACACCGAGCAGCTTGAATAATTCTTATACACTAAAGAAAAGTATGTATAAGTGTGTAAAAGTATGTATAAGTATGTAAAAGTATGTATATATCTTTTTTGTGATCTCCATCATGCCTTAGCCAGCAATGAATTTACCTCAGCCTGTTAACACCGCCCACATTAAATGACTAATTCAGATAACTTTCCTGATGTGCGTTTGAATTGACTAGTTGTTCTATCCATCATTACCAGTGGCGTGAACCTGGTAAATTTGTGTTGGGTAGCAGGCTAACAAACCAGCTACTGTCAACAAATATCTATTATGCAGCTTGTCAATAGTTAGAATACAGAGCCGAAATCGCACGACTAATGTTAAGTAATGTTTGGATGTTGCAGGGACTGATGAGCTGATGAGAAAGCGTAGTCACAAGGCAGGCAGTGGTCAGGTGAACAGACAGTACTAGGCTTGGGCAGATAATCGTAGTCAACAAACTGCAAAATATCAAAAACCGGTTTCGCGAATACGAAAACTAAAGCTTGGTTCACGACAGAGACGAGGCTGATGAGCGTTTACTTCACAAGCTAGTAAAGATTTAACCGTCACTTAAATACTGTTTGTGTGTGTGAGATTGGGTGTGTGTGTTTGTGTGTGTGCGCGTGTGTGTGATTCGGTGCAGGTGTCCGTGATCAGAACTCAGGAGAAGGTGCGCGTGCATGTGTATGGGAAGTGTAGTCCTCGTCAGCCATGTTTGTAGTTTGCGTTGCATTCTGGGAACTGTAGTTGCTCGTTCGCTGCGCTGTGACTATGAACATGTAGCTGATGTAAAATTCCTGATGTAAAATAGCCAATACTTCCTTGTTTAAAATGTCTTGGTTTACTGTGCTGTATGTCAGAATTATTGAAGTATTTAAAACATCATACGTTCAATTGCAAACCTGTGCATGTTTTACAGTAAGCATACAATAAGGAGAGACGAGTGTACATTACAGTCATGATACATTAAACTCAAATAGCAAGTTATTGATTTCAAGAGGTTTTCTTGACCTCTGTCCTGTAATACTCAGTAAGCATTTCAGGGGATAAGTTACTTTTCCAATGTGACTGGGTTCTTCTCGATAATCTTAATGTTAGCATTAGCATAGTTTCATCATTTTAGCTTACCTTCTGTAAGCCACGTCGGTACAGTATTGGCTACCAGTTAGCAGTTAGCTAGTTGCTTTTTTCACCGTCATACATGGGAGATGATAGAGAGATTTACCATGGTGCTCAAGCAACTGTTTCATAAAAGTTGTAGTGCTGAAAAAAGACACAGTTTTGTTATGTTATTTACCTTGTTATAGTAAGCCCTACAAACTGTGCAAAAATCCTCCAGTACAGAAGAGTATAAATCAACCCAGGGAAACGTTTCCATGAGGGAATAAGGCTTCAAACTCCTTTAGCCCCATTCTCCCATTTCACCAACATTTTGCTGCACACCTCTCTCTACAGGTGTCTGGACTGGACATCCAACTGTATTATTTTATTTTTTGCATTGCCAGAAGTTAAACATTCTAGTGAATCAAATCGGCATCAATTATATTGTTCAATTAATAGTTCTGGTCCCTGCCAAAACATGTATTTGTCCAATTGGGAGATTGGGAAGAGATTTTCATTTTGCTGTCCTGATGTAGTGTTTTCCTTGCCCTGGGCATTCGGACAGTCATTAATGCTGAACCCTGAAGTCTATGGAGGACTCGTACTTCCTGTGAGTCTGTACTGCTGGACCAGGGGCTTCAATACCATGCACTCTGTATCCTATTTACAGCTCTAATAAGTATGTGTACATGTGTTATTAATATGTATATGTACTCGATATGGAGGTTTGTTTATGTAACCAGATGAAGGAGTGAACAATGTGTGTTTAATAAAATAAATAGTGACAGCTGGATTGTGAGAATGTAATGTAACCCCAGCAATATGCTGATTTAATGACTGATCTGTTTTTAATAGCGGCTATTTGGTAAGTTTCAGAAGCATTACTTGCTTTTCTCATTTTAAAATAGAATTTTGTACTGAAATAAATTTGTATTGAACTGAAAGAGATTGTAATGTTGTACCTGAATAAAGTAGCAAATATCCATATTAGGGGGAAAATACATGAACATAAGGGTTTAGTCAGTTATCTTAACTAGATTAAATACAGTAGCATTAACATTTATTCATCTAGCAGCTCCAGGCTAACTTTACTGTACTCAATACACTCATACTGACATCAAGTACCTTATTACACACATTATGTAGTGATTTAACTCTGTGTATTAGTCATTCTAACAGATTATACCTTTTATTTACTTCATTTATACTTACAGCTGAGGGGAAAACTCCAAACTTCACTGTCACAATACATTCAAAATGAATTCAAATACTATAAACTCTTAGTTCTTTTCACAGTTGAGGTAAAAACCTGTGTGTGTGTGTGTGTGTGTGTGTGTGTGTGTATATATATGTGTGTGTGTGTATATATATATATATATATATATTAAATGGGTATTTTCTTCATATGTTTAATGATGAAGCATAAAGTTTGAAGCCTTTCTCCAGCTTACTAAAAAGGGCTTTGCAAGTATTCTTCATGTGTAGTGAAAGATCCAGAGATGGAAGAGTAATACTAAGAAAGCATTGAGCCCATTACCCTATTCACCTGCAGTGTCTCACCTTAAAAGTTAAATCTGGAATTAAACCTGGGTAGAAACAGGATTAATAAATTGATTCTTAACATCTTAAAATGTTAACTACAGCGTGAGGACCAACAGAGTGTTTCAGGAGGAGCTACTTTCCACAAGTATTTAGGGCTCTGAATGGGCACAAGCGCTCTCTCTCTCTCTCTCTCTCTCTCTCTCTCTCTCTCACACACACACACACTCTCACACACTCACACACACACTCTCACACACACACACACACAAAATCAGGATATTAACATTTTTTTCAAGCTGTGCAGGAGAAAACCATAAACTAACCCTAATCCATAGCATAAACATTAGACATGTAAACAGTAGAGCTCGGAAACAACACATTACTGTGTTGTTTAAAAAAAAACAAAAAACCTTTAATTGCCAAGAAATGCAAACACTGAAGGATCAGAATGAAATTCATGTACGCTATGTATAATATCCTCTAAACTATTTTTCTCATCAGCTATCATGTCTACCAGAGTGGCGGCACCAATAATGACCTAAAGAATTTCTTAATTAAGTCTTTGATGCATTGGTACTATTTCACATTTTGTTAACAGTTAAAATAATGACATGGTGACAGTGACAGAGGAGAGATAGTTTGTAATTTTTAATCATTTTTGAATGTATGCGTCACTAATTTGGTTTTGTATTTTAATTAGACAAATGCCACTTGAAGTTAGTGAAGAATATGTATTCACAACCCAAGCTGAAGGTTCTTTATCATATAAGCATTGTTTTTAACCAAGCATGGGGACATTTGACCTTTCTGTGACCTTTTCTCTGTTTGGATCGATTCTAAAATCTAATCAGTTCATCTGCAGGTCACAATGATAATTTCATATAAATTCTACAAACATTCAACCACTCATTCTTCAGATATCATGCTAACGAGAATTTTGGAGGGAATCACGGACAACGCAAAAACATAATGCCTCTCAAACTTAAAGCAGGAGGCCAAAAAAAGCCCCAGATCATGACTTCCTGAAACAATTTACTTAATGTGCAATTCCAAATGGTAATCTTGTCTACAGGCTGCACTACATAGTGTGTAACCGTTAAATAGTACAACTAGTGCACTTCCGTAGGGAGAACGGAGACATTCGGGATAGACGTTTCACACTGAGGTGCCAAGACATGTTTTGAATATGACTTGGAGTAATCTTCTCAGCTATGAGTTCCATCCCAGTTTATGGACTGACAAAAATTAAAATGGCCGCTCACGCTCACAGCATCAGAAGTGAACAAAGGAACTGTTATTACTTTTAAATGAGTTATACTGTATATACACGTAACATTAACATACAGACATTCACTTGTTAAATCTATAACAATAACTATACAGATCACTGTTTAGAGGAAAATATACATCTCAGTGTGTTCATCACTCCTTTTTCTGTTTTTACTGTATAGAAAGCATGATGTTACAATTCTGTTATGATTCTATTATACACTATTATCATTCTGACATGCTAGCGCACAACAAACAAAGACATTTTAAACAAATCCATACTGAATATATCTGAACAGTGCTCTGTTTACATTTGTTTATTTTTACAGGTATTTTCAATCAGTTTGATGTTCAATAGAAAACCTATGGCTGTGCTTTATAATGTAAATAGTTGTGAAAATATTTTAAGCGTGGGTGAGTCCATGGACTTTGATTTTATTCCAATCTAATGAAGTGACGTTGAATCATGTTGGATGTATGAAAGCAAACTGTGTTAATGTAAACTCATTTCATTTACATGTGTGGCAGAGTAAGTGATTTGGTGAGCGTGCATTGTGGCGAGTTCACGCCGGAGATCGCGTTCAGTGATCGCAACGTTTAGCCGGTGGCTGAATGATATGTATGTGTATGCACGGGAGGAGATTAGGCACCATCCCAGTGAGGAACGGGGAGATCCTGATAAGATTATTGCAATTTTACGTGAGTTGTATGGTTGCTCTCAATCATATGTAGCACTCCATGAAGACTTTTTCTCCAGGAGGCAGCAGGATGGGGAATCTCTGTTAGAGTTTTCCCTGGCCTTGATGATTCTCCTGGAGAGGGTTAAACAGCAATCACCTAATGCTATCCCTAATGCGGAAATTGTGTTGCATGATCAATTTGTCGAGTATGTAGCCGATAGCGCTCTCCGCCGGGAGCTGAAGCAACTAGTTCGCCGCCAGCCCGCTTCTACTTATTGACAGTATGTGGTGAGGGGGTTAGGTGTGAACGGGAGGGAATGCCAGGGGGTGCGAGGGGCCGGAGTCAGTTAGTGGCAGTGGCTTATGGCATCCAGTATGGTGTGCAAGGGTATTCTCAGACGGAGTTAAGGGAGCTGCGGGAGATGTTAAAGTCACAGCAGCAACAGCTAAATCAACTCACTCAAAGTGTTGCATGTATGCAGTTTCCTCTGCGTGTTCGATCATCCCGTACTGAGGTATTACTCTGTCAGCGTTGACAAAAACCTGGTCATAAGTGTCAGAATAAAATATCATTTTTATGTTCATACTCTCGTCTCACTCTCGTGTTCCTTGCCCCGATTGTAGAACTTGTGTGTGCCTTTATTTGGGAGTATTTCCCTGGTTTCCCCCACGGTGGCGTAGTTGGATTTACTAAATTTGGGATAAACGTTTTCCCTCCACTTGAGAATGCCACAATGGAATCTGTGCACACATTTAGATTAAGTAAATTTTTCTAATTGTTTTAAATTGAAAGTACTTTTGTTCAATTTTGATCTTATTTATATTAGGGGGAATTACAGATTAGTGTTTTATTGGTAGGATTAGAGCATCACCTTTATCTGGTGCTACAGATTTGTGTTTTATCAATGTAATGATGAACACAGACCTAATATTCAGCTATACACTTAGCAACTTCGTCATTTAAAAATAAAAGAGTTAAAAAAAACACCAGCAGGAGTAGATTCCAGACAAAGGATTATGTTTATTATGACCACATTTTACATACATGCATAAGAAATAATTTATAAATACACAACAGATTCAGAATGTGTCTGAATGAGAACTAGACACAGTCAGACTTCCTCTTCTCTTACTTTCTTATCATAAAGTTTATTTCAGTTCATAAGAATAGGAGAGTTAGTGTTAAAGGAAGGACCATTAACGACAACATAAATGATGTTTTATGTACTTCTGTCAGTACGATAACCAACATGCTGCTGACCGTCTCTGTCCTCCTGAACGCTTCAGTAACTCCTCGAGTTGTGTGACTGAATTTCCCAGTTCATTATCTCTCAGATCCAGATCTTTCAGATGTGAGGAGTTTAACTTCAGAGCTGCAGTCAGAGCAGCACAGCCTCTATCTGTTATTCTGCACTTTATTAACCTGCAGAGAGAAAAGTTTTTAGTGTCTTTACCTCACAGGATTAAATAATGATGATGTAGGCATGTATGTAACAGTGAGATGCAGAAATATAATAGTAAAGTACTTGTCTACATTGTTATTGTGTATTATAAAGATCTGTGTACGGTCTGTGAAAGACAACTCTAAAGTGTAATCCTGCATCATTATAAAGCTTCATTCAGTGTGTTTCATCACTGAGTTACTCACCCCAGTGTCTCCAGTTTACACTCGTGTTTCTTCAGTAGATCACAGAGCTTCTCCACTCCTGAGTCTCCTAGTTCACACAGACTCAGATCCAGATTCAGATATGAAAATTAAAATTAAATAAAACGTGAACAATATTCTGAATAATAATAATAACAATACTACGAACTAGCTAGATTAGTGGATCACCCTGCAAGCGAATGTGGTGAGACCAGATTTCCGGTTTGGTCATGTGACATTCGACATATACCCTCTACAAACCACTTACACGTGAAAGTCATTCGCACAATTACCACAGGGTGGCGCAAAGGGACGGTTTTCAAAACGTGTGCAAGCGTGACATAGATGTCAAATAACGGAATAAATTAATAGTAACAAAAATGCAACATTATTATATTATTTGTGTTATTATAGTGACTGATTCATGTTATTGTTATTTTCAACATTTATTACAACAATATATTCGAACCGGAACGAAAGAAATACAGTTTTTTTGCTCCGTTTTTGCTTGTACTCCGTTCCTCCCCAACCATGCTTATTAATGTTATTTAAAAGGTTAATTTCACTCAATCCTTTTTATTTTATTTCCTCGTGTTTTTCAAAATGTAGTCACTTTAGTTCAAGCCAAAGAACACAACTTAGAATAAAGAGCTTAAAACCACATCCCACTGAAGACAATCCAAACACCCTATCAGACATCCCAACAATAAGTCACAGACCCCCCATATCAGGCGGTGTGAAAAGACGTGTGTGTGTGTGTGTGTGTGTGTGAGAGAGAGAGAGAGAGAGAGAGAGAGAGACTCACTGTAAATTGCCAGTATTTTTTATATGCGCTTTATTTATATTCTCTCCTCTCCATGTTTGTATTCGGACACTCAGTGTTATAAGTAATGTTTGTTAATCACAGTTCTGTTCCATGGAATGCTTTGGGAATTCTCTACATGTTTACGGTCACGCCAGTAAAGCTTACTGAACTGAACTGAGTTCAAAACCAGCAGCTGGAACTCCTCCTTTCCTTCTCTGGATATCAGTTCAAAGTGAAAGTCAGCAGGTCGTTTCGGGGAAACACATCGCAGTGAGTACATGAATATAAAGCTGTAATATGTGAGTGTTAGGATCATTCACTAAATGAAGAACTTTTCTGTCTAAACTTACACACTCTACTCTTTATTCACTAACGCGGTGTGACGCAGTAACTTATCCTGAGGGAAGTTAACGGACCTGTGTGTCCTGTTTGTTAGAGAATTAATCATATTAATATTCATTAGAACAATTCCTGACTTATTTCCACTGTATTTCCTTCTTTCTCTCGAACAAACACAATAAGCAGCAATAAAGACAAACACAACGCTGCTTCCCAAGGGGATTGCTATCATTCCAGATGGGGGGGGGGGGGGGGGGGGGGGGGGGGGTGATTCCTGACTAGACCACACACACACACACACACACACACACAAACAAACAAAAACACACACAGAGAGCGCCATTTTAGACTGAACTGCTGACATGTCGGAGGATCTCTAAACCATTCGTGTCAGATCGGAGAATGTGATATATTTGAATGTTTATTGGATTCTGTCCTGACTGATAAAAACATTTAGCTGAAAAGTTTGAGGGGCGTCCGCGAGCTCCTACACAACCAAATATTATTGAAATTCATATTATTATTATTATTATTATTATTATTATTATTATTATTATATGCTCCTACACAACCAAATATTATTGAAATTCATATTATTATTATTATTATTATTATTATTATTATTATTATTATATGCTCCTACACAACCAAATATTATTGAAATTCATATTATTATTATTATTATTATTATTATTATTATTATTATTATTATATGCTCCTACACAACCAAAACAACTTAACTTGTAAATAAAGTAACAAAACGAGCAAACAGCAATTCACAGTATTTATGAGTTTACAGGCTAAATGTTTTTATATTTACACTATAAAGCATTAAACCAAATAAAAACACATTTACTAAAAACATATTTTAAGAAAATATTATTATTATTATTATTATTATTATTATTATATGCACACACACATTATATATATATTGTAACGTGTTCAGAATGTTGATATTGTTTTAAGGGAAATAATGTGTTTATTGTAAAAGATTGCACTTTCTTCAGTTAATGTTGGGGAACTGTTATTAAATGTTTGGGTCAAGTGAGGAGGAGGTCCCACTCCGTGTGTGTGTGTGTGTGTGTGTGTGTGTGTGTGTGTGTGTGTGTGTGTGTGTGTGTGTGAGGGGCTCTGGGGAGGGGGAGAAGAGAGGAGTGCACGTTGTTTCTGGTGAGGTTCTCTGAAACAAGCCGGGTGTGCTGACAACAGCATTGCATCCTTGTCGAAGAACGCTACAAATGGTGTGAGAAGTAAAAACAATTGAAGACAGCTGTGAGGTACACTCGCTGATTTAAGCTTGAGCTTTAGCCACGCAGCTGCTGTCTGCTGCTGGAGAAGATGGATAACTCAGTTCGTGGTAAGATGGAGGAAGATGATGAATATGCCGGAGTGAGTGCAGCAAGTAATCTGGGTCATGCCGTGATCAGTTCATCAGAGCCCTTTCCCCAGCAGAGCTGTGCATTCATACACAGCTTGCATGATTTGTCTGAGGCCCTGGAGTTAGCACTGGAGAGAAAAATGTCAGTTGAGATGACCATGCGTGGTCGTCAAAGGACTCCACCACCAACGTCAGGGCAGTTGTAAGCAGTGAAATGGCAGCACAAAAACCAGAGTGGCTGGATGAGATTACAGAGATGATTCGGGGGTTGGCTGTGCCTCTGCCCAAGTGACAGAAAACACAAACCTGTCTTTGCTGGGGGTGTGGTCAGCTGGGTCACCTGGGTCACCTGGTTAGAGAATGCCCTGACCAGGCTAAAGTAGTGGCAATCAGAAAGGGGGTACAGTAGGCGGGACACTGCAGACCTCCAAACCAATATCCCGCGCGTCACCAGAACTCACTGCCAGGCCTGATGTTCTTGTGATAGTGGTTGTGGGCAGAACGGCATATCAGACTTTTGCCACATTCCCATCTGTAATGAGGGAATTTCATGCACAGCTCTAGTTAACACAGGGTCTACAGTTACAGTGGTTCACCAGATGTGGTGCCAGAAGGGACACAGTTGGAGGGCACAATGGTTCAGCTCTGGACAGTGGCTGGTGAGCTAGCTCCCATGAAAGGGAGAGGTTTGTTGATATTGACTGTGGGGGACAAGAACATTCAGCATCTTGTGTGGATATCTGAAGTGCAGGACAGTTGTATTCTGGGCTTGGACTTTCTGAGAGACCATGGCTGTCAGTTAGACCTAGCCAAGGCCACATTGAGTTGCAACAGTGGTCAGCTGGTAAGGATGAGGCCACCTGAAGTCTGTCACGCAGATGGACTGACAGCTGGGTCCTGGACATGCCGACTTAATATACGACTTAATATACATACCGAAAGACAGAGTAGAGTCACCCACTACGTCCCAACCAAAGCCACTGTCACCACACACATGGCCAAAAGACTGGGGAAAAGGGGCTGGGGTCTTCACCTGGGGGAGAGGGGAGGAACATGGCAGCTCTACAGGAGATAATGCAAAGGAGCTCCGGAGACCTGACATGTGGCAGCAGGGACAATTGTGGCAGCTGTTTATGGAATTTCAGGATTGCTTTGCATGTGATGACAGGGAGCTGGGGCAAACACACTTGGTGCAGCATGACATTGACACAGGGGATGCTGCACCCATATGTCAGCAGCCACAGTGTCTACCCCTGGGGCAACAGGAGGTGGTGGAGCAGGCTCTGTTAAAGATGCAGTGAGCTGGAGCCCTGGGCATCAAAGAGCCCCTGGGCATCCAAAGGGGACAGTGTTTCAGTTAGGGATGTCACAAGAACCGATACTTCGGTACCAAGTCGGTACCAACATTCTTAAAACGTGACGGTACTTGTTTTTCTGCAGTTCTGTTGGTACCAGTTGTTTGAAAGTACCGAAAGTACAGAGGTTGCGATTCATCCGAACCTGAAGGGGGCAGTAAATACGCGCAAGTGTTTTAGTCGGTCCACAATTGGTAAAGAAGAACAACTACGCACAAGGGGAAAAACTACAAAAGGTGGCTATGGCGACAAGTTCAGCTCCTCCCCGTCCCGTTGAGAGGAAAAAAGGCAAGGGTCGAATATGGAAATACTTCACATTCGAGGCGGATAAAAACAAACATATAATTGATGCTCTGAAGCCGGTGTGCAAACGATGCCATCGTACACTTCAAACAAAGGAGGAAACACCTCGAATTTGGTGAAGCACCTGAAAGACAGGCACCCCGATCTCTTCAAAGAATTCAAGGTAAGTGTGTTTCAAGTCATATTAACGTCAAACAAACTGTAAAACTTCTAATCCTTATCCTGAAAGACGGTCCTATATTATGTTTGTTTGAGGCAGCTGCATTGTAGCCGTGAAACCAGCTAATGTTATGCTCCATGTAATGTTAGCGATAGCCAGTTTTTTGTTCACGACGCTAACGCACTGCAGTGTTATAAACTACCTCCTAATGTTCCTCCATGCATCTCCATTCAGCCCGTGTCCTGTCAGCTAAATGTAGCCTAATGTCACTAGATTAAATAATTATTTTAATTTTAATGGTTTTAGTAAATATTTTCGGCCTGAGACCATGTCAGTGAATTTAAACTAATGCTTGCATTCAGCGTATAAGGTGTGTGTTTAGGAGTGCACCTTAGCACCTGTAGACTCCACTGTTTTAGTCATTAGCTGCGTTTACATGGACAACAATAATCCCCTCTTAATCCGATTAAGACCATACTCTAATTAAGAAACTACCATGTAAACAGCAATTTTTACTTACCTTAATCTAATTAAGGTCATAATCGAAGTAAGCAATAATCTAATTAAGACAGGTGGAGTACTCCTGTTTTAGTCGCATTATGGACGTACTACGTATGTATTACAGACATGTAAACACCTTAATCACATTATGAGCGTCATGTGGGAGTTTTCACTGCATTTTGCGACAGGACACGATCACACACGGCAGCGCAACTGTTTTACGGCTAACAAGAGAGTTCGGCTGCGTCCCAAATTGCACACTTTCCTACTATAGGCCTGTAGTGGGGAAAAATACATGTATCTCGGATACTATATAGACGTTAACTACGCGATTTGGGACACACCCATTGGCTTCAAGCAGTTGTCTGTTTGCACGCACAGCATGACAAATAATTAACTGCACTTAAAGCGTTCGTAAAAAATTAAATAAAAACACCCAAAACTGTATACGGTTTCATAACAAAGACGAACTGTATGTTGACACGTGAAATTCTGGAGGGAGTCGGACGGCGTGGCGCGGTGACGTAATGACGTGTGCTGTTAATCTAATTATGATCTATAACATGTAAAACGGGAACATGACTGGAGTATTCTAAAAGCGACTCATGTAAACAACTTAATCACATTATCTTACTCAGAGTAACGTCAATAATTAGATTAATGCTGTCCATGTAAACGTAGTCATTGTCAGACAGTGTTTGATAACTAAAATCTCTCTCTCTCTCTCTCTCTCTCTCTTTCCAGTATCAGCCAGAGGAGGATGTCCACTAGGAGAGTCAGGAGCAAAGTCAGCAAACATTAACCTTAAGAGAAGCTTATAAAAGACAACTAACTAATTAACAACTAACTTAAACTAATGCTTGCATTCAGCGTATAAGGTGTGTGTTTAGGAGCGCACCTTAGCACCTGTAGACTCCACTTAAGCGTCTCTCCTTAAGAGACGCTTAAAAAGACACAAGAAATATGACAAAAACTCAAACGAAGCAAGGAAACTGGATAGGGAAGTTGCTGAGTTCATATGCATGGATCAAGTTCCTGTCTACACTGTAGAAAAGCATAGATTCCAGCAAATGCTTCAGCAGTTCAACACCAGATACCAGCTACCAAGCAGAACTTACTTCATGTACACAGAGATCCCCAGAATATACACCGAAACCAGAGACCTCATTTCAGAACATCTCAAAGAAAAAACATTTTATGCCTTCATACTTATTATATATCTATTTTGTAATTGTTTTTTTTATTATGTGACTGTTGCCACTATTGTTTTTTATAATGCTCAAATGTTTAAATAAAGGAATTAATGTTTAAGTATTTATTTATTTATTTTTACACAACGTGGTATCGACTTTGGTATCGAGTATCGTGTATTTTTGCTGGTATCTGTACCGACTACTAGAGTTTTGGTATCGTGACATCCCTAGTTTCTGATCTGAGTGCAAGTGCATTGACGATGTCATGTTCTGCAGATGACAGCGGAGGTGCGTGCACTGCTGAGCACCTGAGACTTCAGGGCAGTTGACAATGCGGGCCTAAGAACAGTGAGGGCCAAACTGTCCCTGACCATCAAAGAGGCAAAGTGCGCATACGGCCAGAAAATCCATAGTCACTTCATGGTTAGCGGTGACTCGTGGTGCATGTGACAGGGCATTCAGGCCATCAGCAACTACTGGACATCACCCACCTGTGACTGTGATGTCTCCCTTCCAGATGCACTGTACAACTTCTACATTCAGTTTGAGGCGCAGAATGAGGTGGCAGCGAGGAAGACCTCCCCTCCTCCCAACGACCAGGTGCTGTGTCGAACCATGGCTGATGTGAGGAAAACTCTACGTAGAGTCAACCCACAGAAGGCTGCTGGACCAGACAACAGTCCGGGCAGACTGCTCAGAGCATGTGCAGACCAGCTGACAGATGTTCTCACTGACATATTCAACATCTCCCCGAGCAGCACCGTCGTTCCAACGTGCTTCAAGGCTACCACCATTGTCCCTGTGCCGAAAAAGTCTTCAGTGTCCTGCCTCAATGACTACCGTCCCGTTGCACTCACATCCATCATCATGAAGTGCTTTCAGAGGCTTGTCATGAGGCACATCAAGACCCTGCTGCCCCCCTCAGTGGACCCACTGCAGTTTCCGTATTGCCCCATCTGCTCCATGGATGATGCCATCGCCAACATCCTACAGCTGGCCCTCACTCACCTGGACAAAAAGAACACCTACGTTCAAATGCTGTTCATAGACTTCAGTTCAGCCTTCAACACAATTATTCCTCAGCACCTGATTGGAAACCTGAACCTACTGGGCCTGAACACCTCCATCTGCAACTTGATCCTGGACTTCCTGACCGGTAGACCTCAGTCTGTGCGGATTACAGGATGCACCTGCGCTCAATTTTGAGTGTCATGGCAAAGGCTGTGAATATTATGTGTGGTCATTTATTTAATGAGGAAAAGGATCCAATATTACATATCTGTGAGTGGCAAAGTATGAGAACCTTTGTTTTCAGTATGTGGTGTGACCCCCTTGTGCAGTAATAACTGCAGATAAGCGTTTGGGGTAACTGTCGATCAGTCCTGCATATCGGCTTGGAGGAATTTTATCCCGTTCCTCAGTACAGAACAGCTTCAACTCTGGGCTGTTGGTGAGTTTCCTCACATGAACTGCTCGCTTCAGGTTCTTCCACAACATTTCTATTGGATTGAGGTCAGGACTTTGACTTGGCCATTCCAAAACATTAACTTTAACCATTCTTTGGTAGAACAACTTGCGTGCTTAGGGTTGTTGTCTTACTGCATGACCCACATGGACAGATGTCCTGACATTTTCCTTTAGGCTGGTATCATTCAGAATTCATTGTTCCATCAATGATGGCAAGCCGTCCTGGCCCAAATGCAGAAAAACAGGCCCAAACCATGATACTACCACCACCATGTTTCACAGATGGGATAAGGTTAGAATGCATATGCTGGAATGCAGTATTTTCCTTTCTCCAAACATAATGATTATTATTTAAACCAAAAAGAGTAACAGTGATGTTGAATTTCCTCCATTTGTACATAATCTGTCTGACTGTGGATTGGTGGAGTCAAAACTCAATATAGATGGTTTTGTGACCATTTCCATAATGATCAACAACAACAACTCTTTTTCTGAGGTCCTCAGAAATTTCCTTTGTTCATGCCATGAAACACTTCCACAAACACGTGTGGTGAAGATCAGACTCTGATAGATCCCTGTTCTTTAAATAAAACAGGACGCTCACTCACTCACACCTGATCATCATCCCATTGATTGAAAACACCTGACTCTAATTTCACCTTCAAATGAACTGCTAATCCTAGAGGTTCACATACTTTTGCCACTCACAGATATGTAATATTGGATCATTTTCCTCAATAAATAAGTAAATGACTAAGTATAATAATTTTGCCTCATTTGTTTAATTGGGGTTTCCTTATCTACTTTAGGACTTGTGTGAAAATCTGATGATGTTTTAGGTCATATTTATGCAGAAATATAGAAAATGCTTCACAAGGGTTCACAAACTTTCAAGCACCACTGTTTACACACAGTGGCTAGTAACAGGTGAATTCCTGCATGCAAAAAGTGAGCGTGTTTTTGTGCATTGTGAAGGACACATTTAATTATTTATTCAACCTATTAGTTAAAACACTGAGACATTCAGAATAAAACGTCTTCTCATCCTAAAATGAGTATACCTACATATTTACTAAAAGACTTCAGAACAGACTTTCCCTCTCAGAACAGATCTACCATTTTCTAAATTCATTTTGTCGACTACATAACCTGCAGATTTAATTTTTCATTTACAGGAAATAAGTTGTCCTGCAGGATAAATTACATTCTTGGGAGCTTTTATTTTGGCAGGATGTGTGCAGGAATTCCCCCTTGTGCAGCGAGTGTACTGGAAATTCCGGCATGTTTCTATTGTACTGTAGGCTCCATGCTAAACCCTATAGGAACATCCTGTAGAAAAAATTTAATCCTGCAGGATTCCTGTAGGGTTTCTTTTCGTAAGGGCATAAATACTGTGAATTGTTGTTGGTTTTGTTACTTATTTATTTAAAATGATCATTTTGCATAAAAGTTAAGTTGCTGTGGTTGTGTAGGAGATCACAGATGCTCGTTTTCCATTTTCAGCGGTGTTTCAAGGAAGGTTTCAAGGAAGAGTGGCTGGTTTACGTGAATTTATTGTGATTTTTTTTTTTTTTAAAAAGGGGGAGGTGTGATGAGTGAAGTGGTTTCAAATTCGCAGAAGGTGATAGAGCAACATGTGTAAATTATTATTATTGATAACTGACACAATTAGCTACAACTTTAACTTTTTCCCCTCAGAGTAGCCTACAGTTGGATCAGGGTTGGACATAATACACTGGTATCAATACAGTTAATACAAACACACGACTCTGATGACTTACTTCAGTCCTGTATTGTAAGTGTTTTCTTCAACACAGAGCTGAAATACTTTATCAGAGTCCTGTTACATTAATACATAAATATGTTACATTATCAGGCCAATAATGCAGCATATAGGAAATCTTCCATATAAACCATTTTCACTAATTTAGTAAAATGTTTCACGTGTTCATTTAAACATTCATGGTATTGGTATAAGTGTATTTTTTTAACATAGGAATGAAATAGGATTATTAATAGGTTTATTAATTTGATTAGTGCGATGTACAATACTTTAATTTTGAAATGTCATACATTTTCTGTCAAAACTGTCAATAAGGAAGATCATTGTTTGTGTGATTTACTTCAAACAACATAGAGGTTTTGTGATGTTCTTTATAGAGTGTATATTTTTACTCATTTTCTTAAAGTGAATATCACATGCCGAGTTTTAGTTATCAGTTACTGATTCCCACCAGCTTTTGATTAAAATAAAAAAAAAATTCCAGGTTGCTGTTTGGTGGTTAGGTTTTCTTTCTCTGTTTATAGAAGTTTAATTCACTTAAACTGCCATGTAATTTAAGCTCATATTCCACTAAAGCATAGGCTGTTGGAGAGAGAAAGTAAATGTCAGTATTTAAATGATACTTTACAGACGTTTAAAGGAATTTACAGCCAAATAAAAATAACTTTTATATACCAGAAAGAGAATTTCATATTCTTCTGTTCTTTTCTCATCAGGATCAAGCTAGGTTCATGCTATAAAAACATTTGACTTTTTGATATAATGTCGGAGGAGTGTGAGAAACTCAGAATCTCTGAAATGAGTCTACAGGAGGAGCAGCACAAGACACAAAGGTAAGCATTAATAATGCAAACATATGATAAAATATTTCTGTATCCAGAATCTTTGCTGCATTTAAATGTTATAAAGGAGATAATTGTTCTGCATGGAGAAATGCCAAGTATCTTCAACTTTGTTACACATTACAGAACTTAATATTTTGACTTTATTTACATTTTGATGTGTTTTAGAAAAACATATTGAGAGACATTTAAAAAATAATTCTTATTGTGAGACACTTACTAAATGGTCAAATATCAAAGGTAATAGTGAGCTAGCAACATACAGTGGTAATGATCAAATGTGAGGGTTTTACATGTTATGTTCACATGCATGCTAGCAGGAAATATAATATAATATAACTATCTAGGAAAGGTGAGTTAAAAACACAAGCAGACAGATGGTACACTGTAAAAACTGGTCAGAAATTCTGTGTGACAAAAACAGCAAGAGCCCAGATGTGTAAAGTTAAGTTATAAAGGAAAAGACTAATCACTGAAAAAGGGAAGAGGTGAAACAGAGACCTCTGGTGGCAGTAATACAAATAATAGGGTGTGATGTGTCCTGTTCTTTATTTTTAATCTATGTCTATTTATCTTTTATCTCAAAGCATCGTGGAAAAGATGTTACTGTGTTTCAGAAGGGGAAAATTATTGGTCCGTATCAAGCAACAACAACAACAACAAAAAAAAACAACTAGGGAGATTGTTGAAATTCCTGGAATTGAGTTCAGAACTGTCTAACACATTATTAAAACCTGGAAGGAGAGTGGTGAATTGTAAACTTTGAGGAAGAAATGTGGTCGGAATAGTGAATGTTTGATATCTTGAATGATTGTGGTCTGAGATCTTTAAAACGGTTGGTCACATCATAAACTCATCATGTTTAATTCTGAAAGTAAGAGCATTTCCACATGCACTAACCCAACTTTCAGGATTTGGACTAAACAGCTGTGTGGCCTGTGAGGCTAATCATATATTTAAAAAGAGTTATATTATCTAGTAAGCATAAAGATTGGACTGTGGAGCAATGCAAAAGGTCATGTGGTCTGATGAGTCCAGATTTGAGTCCAGATGTTTTATAGCAAATAATCTGAATGAAATGTGACAATCTTTTTCACACAGAGTGTAAGTGCAGACAGCGTGTCTAGATATTTCTCCTTTTTCCAGTGCCTTTTGGGATAGTTTCAGGTCTTGTCTGTGGTTTTTGCGACACAGGTGGGATGTAGTAAATATGTGTGCTTTGTTTTGTTTCCCTGTGTTGGTGTAATGCTAGTATCATATAAACAATTTTCTGTGCAGCTACAGGTTATAAAATCATGACATCTTTGTAGATTATGATTTTGAATGAAGTGCACAATGTATATAAAGAGTGCATTCGTGATTTCAGTGGATTTCTTTGGAGTTAATGCTTCACTCACAAAGTCCTTTGCATCAAATCACTGAGGAAGTTTTGTTTGTATGGATTTTTAAAGGTGTTATCAGAGGGGAATCTAAAAGCCTCATCACTCTGTTTTATAAATAAATTGCTAAAACACATTTCTCTCTACTATTTAGTGAAACTGTGGAAAGGTCAAACTCTCCTGAACCCAGCTGTGTGTCCTTGAAGAGTGACCGGTCAATGACAGAGCCTCTCAAATTTAAAGATGGAACAGCCTCAACAGAAAGGTATTCCTCTCTCTTCCTCATATCTAACTTAGGATTTGAGAAGTTTAAACAGAGTGTGAGAGAGAAGTACTTTACAGAAGCAACTCCTGAATTATATCCTACAGAATGTTATCTTCAGTTTGCTTTCTCAGGACCACTGTACACTGGACTATATAAAGTACAAACACAAGACATTGTGTTTTATTTATCAGTTTTTTATTAAAATCTATGTAAATTATTGTATAAAACAAAGTGAACAATTTTTTGCCGGATTTTTCAAAGGTTTTGGAAACGCTGATTTGCGATACCTCATGCTGAATCTAAACAGACTCAGGAGTGACTTAGCAAAACCGCTAAATTAGAGATCACAGGTTTAAATGGAGCTTATTTTTAGCTGTGTAGGATTTATCACTTTGTTGTTTTGGTATCCTAGAACATAAACTTCCATCTACTGAAGCAGATGAATTAAATCATCATCTACAATGTTACAGTTTTTCTGAACATGATTAAACTAAGAATATCTGCAATACATTTTTGTCATTGGTTGATGTATTCTGGTTTATTTGTGTCTAGTGTACAGAGAGACTCATACGGAAAGCTCTAAAACACAGATTTTAAGTTCCTGGAGACAGGGCCGTAACCACCATAGACACTGAGGGGGACACGTCCCCCCAATAATCAGATATGGCCAAATTGTCCTCCCCAACATTTGATATTTTTGATGCTGCTCTACACCCCTAATAATTCTCTTGTTAGGTGATTTACAGAACTGCACTCAGGAAGTCAGTGGGCAAAAGTTATATATAACAGAGTTATTGCTTTAGCAGCTGATTAATAATTATACAATCTGAGGGAGTCAGGAAGCATCCTGAGATCTGCATCACAGTGTTTTGTAGATAGAATCACTAAAGCAATTTTTCCTCTACTCTTTAGTGGAACTGTGGAAAGGTCAAATTCTCCCGTATCCAGCTGTGTGTCCTTTAAGAGTGACCACTCACTGCCAACTCCTCCCGAATTTAAAGGTGGAACATCCTCTGTGGAAAGGTATTCCTTTATCCTGCTCATTAAAATCACAGCCTCTCATTTGTTCCTGTTCATATTTATTCATGTTCTTCCTATTCATAACATGAGATATGAGATGGTGTTAAATGAAGGAAGTTTTAGAAGTAGTCGAGCATGTACTTTTAATGCATTATAATGCACTCCAGCACATAATTATCTACCTTGAAAGGCACCAGGAGTTTAACAGGCCACGTGGCCACTAAATACCTCGATCACGTCATGATGTTCCGTCACTGGGACGTTGATGACACACTACTGTACCCCATTAGGCACTCTGGAGACTTTAAATAAAGGAGCAATGGACCAGTTATATCACTCTGGCATCTGATTTGGAACATGGATTTGATGAATTTCTCTCTAATGATATCGTTACACAACATAACTGACTGTGAAACTGTTACTACATTTTAGTAAATTTACTTTGGACAGCACCTCTCCCAAAAATATGTCTGTTTGCTAGTTGCACCACATCCAGGAGAGCCCCATGTGTTCTCCTCTCTAAAGCCGCTCATAATGGCGGTGTCTTGGCCTAAAGGAGCCAGCGGTTCTAATAAGCACTTAGTCATTAAAGCCCAGCACACTGTCAGGGTATTAAGCCTTTCTAACAGTAAGTGTACATTAGCATAGTTAGGACAGTGGTGTCTCAGTGCTCAAGACTCTAGACTACTGATCAGAAGGTTGAAAATATAAATCCCATACTGCCAAGATACCAAGCCCCTGAGAGTCCTTCAAGCAAGGTGTTTATTCTGCTCTGCTCCAGATGTGCAGTGTAATGACTGACTGCGCTCTGGACATGGCTCCTTTCAAATGAGGATATGTAAAGAAGTATGAAATTCTGTAGCTGTATTTACATAATGTCATCCTAAGATATAAATCACTTTATTTATAGATAAAATATCTAAAACAACTTTTTCTTCGTTCTAGTGAAACTAAGGAAAGGCGTCTCTCACCTGTATCCAGCTGTGTGTCCTATAAGAGTGACCGCTCAATGTCGCATCCTCTCAACTTTAAAGATGGAACATCCTCTGTGGAAAGGTATTCCTCTCTTCTTCTCACTTATTCTAGTCTTGTGTCATGTAGGTTTAATATACTGTATGTGCTATGCCTACACGTGAGTGCAAAAGTTAGCACCCCTGTGGTTTCTGGGTAGAAAAGGACAAGTTTTCAATAAGGGAATCTGCCAATAGCCCTTGGTAAACTCCAGGATAGAATAAAAACGAGCTGTACCCAGGCGTTCCAGAAGCTCGTCAGTACAAGGCGTGACTGAACACTCAGGCTTGGGCTGTTCCAGCCACTGTAGGACAGATTTATTTAATGCTAATAGCTAGCATTTTCACAACTCATTCTGAACCACTTTTCTTTTGTGTTCTTGTAAGCAGTACGGCTGGACACACACAAAGGGGGTGTGGTTAGAGGTCAGAGGAGTCTCAGTGTTGTGTTCCATTAGATCAGTGCAACACCCAAACCTAACCTAGTGTCCAAATTGCTCCATACGAGGATTAGAGATGGTGTCCAAATGGGTTCTGAGTGAGATCCACTGTTTTTGCACTGAGCCACAGCTCATCTCTCTCTGACACCATCATTGCCAGAGCAACAGGAACCACCACTGTCTGAGGAAATTGTGGTGGTGAATCTACCATATTTATCCCCTCTCATAGCCGACTTCCCCAACCCAACATGTGACCTTGAAGGACTCTTGCTGCTTGTCAGTAATCATAAGTAATTAGGAGCTAGAGGTGAGAAGGTAAACAAGTGCTTTATCTCCTGGTGCAAATTGTCCCAACTGGAAACACACATTATAGTGCCATTGCTGGCTTTCCTGTGCCCGAAGCCAGTTCTCCCATGATAAGAGCCGAGTGTGTGTGTGGAGTTTCAGGGGTTCAGATATCACAGCTGTGTGGATCAGAGCTGTAGGATGTGTGCTGAGGTTTTTTTTTTTAAAAAAAAGAATAATTTACAATGTTTGTTTATCCACAGAAACCAAAAACAGAAACCAAAAATCGACTGCAGAAATCAGATGGAGTCCATATTCAAGGTGTGTGTGTGTGTGTGTGTGTGTGTGTAATTAATATACACTTCTTTAGAAATTAAAAAGTAGATTAAAGTAATTTATAGTGAAGTTTATAGTAAACAGTTTACAGTTACAGCAGCATTATGTGTAATCAGACAAAAGTGCATTTCAGTCTGTTTTAAAGTTACAGCTTTACCTCTGACGTACAAAGTGCTGACACTGGAGACTCCTTCCATAAATGTTAAATAAACATCTCCTTACAGAAATCTTTACTATATTAACAATTACTCATATTTTAAAATCTATTTATGTGGAGCGTTCTCCGTACAAGTCCCTGTAAATCAGCTGTTACTATAGAAACATATTAGAATGAGAAAATGAATCCAGTTAACACCTTCTGACCAATCAGAATCCAGAATTCACCAGCAATGTGGTGTAAAATCATATAACAGATTATGTAGCATTTTATTGATTTATTTAGTAATTTGATGTTATTGTGTTGTTTAAATCAGGAGCTGGAGAACAAAGTCATCACTCTGTTGAAGAATGAGCTGAACAGGTTCAAGAAGCTACTGAGTGCTGATTTCCCAGCATGCTCTGACGAGGAGGAGGAGGAGGAGGATCTGCACTGTTTCAGAGAGGGTGTGCTGAAGATCACACTGCACATCCTGAAGAACATGAAGCAGAAAGATCTCGCTCACACACTGCAGATCAGTAAGAGCTTTAGATTATTACAATATTCTATCACTTTAAATTACACACTGGGCCACTGGTCTATATTTTCATACTGATTTTTATCCTAATGAATACAGTTTTTTAATCAAATAAATGACCCAGAGATAATCCTAATGTTTTGGTTCTTTTACATCATATTTATGTATTTATTAGGAATGAATTCCAGTTTGTGACTAATATTGATCTTCACACTGTGGATAGTATCCATACATTACAATAATGACCATCACATTTTTCCTGTTTGTTAGAGCTGGCCTCTGTGTATCAGCGGAAGCTCAAATCCAGACTTCTAGATAAATGTAAAAGAATTAATGAAGGAATCTCACAGCATGGGACATTAACACTTCTGAATCAGATCTACACAGAGCTCTACGTCACAGAGGGTGGGAGTGGAGACGTCAATAAAGAACATGAGGTGAGACAGATTGAGACAGCGTCCAGGAGACCAGCAGCAGAGGAGACACCCATCAAATGTAATGAGCTCTTTAAAGACAAGTCCATCAGAAGTGTGCTGACTAAAGGAGTAGCTGGAATTGGAAAAACAGTCTCTGTGCAGAAGATCATTCTGGACTGGGCTGAAGGGAAAGAGAATCAGGACGTCACCTTCATGTTTCCACTTCCCTTTAGAGAGCTGAATTTGGTGAAGCAGGGGACCTTCAGTCTGATGAGCCTTCTTCATCAGTTTTTCCCTGACATTAAGGACTTGGAAGTAATAGACAGTGACACCTACAAAGTCCTGTTCATCTTTGATGGTCTGGATGAGTGTCGACTTCCTCTAAATTTCCAGAAGAATGAGATGTTGTGTGATGTGACAGAGTCAGTCTCAGTGGATGTGCTGCTGACAAACCTCATCAAGGGGAATCTGCTTCCCTCTGCTCACCTCTGGATAACCACTCGACCAGCAGCAGCCAATCAGATCCCTCCTGAGTGTGTAGCCCAGGTAACAGAGGTACGAGGGTTCAGTGATCCTCAGAAAGAGGAGTACTTCAGGAAGAGGATCAGTGATCAGAGCCTGTCCAATAAAATCATCACACACATGAAGTCTTCCAGAAGCCTCTACATCATGTGTCACATCCCAGTCTTCTGCTGGATCTCAGCCACTGTTCTAGAGAGAATGTTGGGTGAAGCAGAGATTGGAGAGATCCCCAAGACTCTGACTCAAATGTTCACACACTTCCTGATCTTTCAGATCAAACACAAGGACCAAAAGTACCATCAGAACTGTGACCTTGATCTTCCCCAGACCAGAGCGAGTATCCTGACACTGGGAAAACTGGCTTTCCAACAGCTGGAGAAAGGAAACCTGATGTTCTACGAGGAAGACCTGAGAGAGTGTGGCATTGATGTCCGAGAAGTGGCAGTGTACTCAGGAGTGTGTACCCAAATCTTCAGAGCAGAGTCTGGACTCCACCTGGGGAAGATGTTCAGCTTTGTGCATCTGAGTGTTCAGGAGTTTTTGGCTGCATTATATGCATTTCTCTGCTTCCTTGACAAAAACCCAACAAAAGAACAAACCACTGATCTTTCTGGTCTTCTCAACATATCAGAAATGTCTGACTTCCTCAAGAGTGCAGTGGATCAGGCCTTACAGAGTGACAACGGACACTTGGATCTTTTCCTCCGCTTCCTTCTGGGCCTCTCAGTGGAGTCTAATCAGGAGCTCATTCGAGGTCTGCTGACACACAAAGGAAACAGCTCTGACTGTCAGAAGGACATAGTTGAGTACATCAAGTTCAAGTTTGAACACAATCCATCTCCAGAGAGATCCGTCAATCTGTTCTACTGTCTGAACGAGTTACATGATGATTCACTAGTGAAAGAGATCCAAAGCTACATGAGCTCAGGACGTCTCTCTGAAGCTGAACTCTCACCTGCTCAGTGGTCTGCTCTGGTCTTTGTGTTGCTGACATCAGAGGAGGATCTGGAAGTGTTTGAGCTACAGAAGTTCTTAAAGTCAGATGAATGCTTTAAGAGACTGCTACCAGTCGTCCAGGAAGCCACAAGAGTTCTGTAAGTAAAAGCTGTTTCTCTATTAAACTCAGTGTTTAGGAATGAGAGGAGCTGTTCTGAGTGGATTTCACAGCAGTACGCCTAACTCCTCTTTATAATTTATTCATCCTAAATAGGGAAGCGTCGTTACTGATACTGGTACCGATACCAACATCTGATACATTTTCTGATGTGACATTTTCTCCTTTCAGGCTCAGCGAGTGTAACCTGACGGAGAGAAGCTGCTCGGCTTTACACACAGTTCTCAGCTCAGAATCCTCCAAGCTGACTGAGGTGGATCTGAGCAGTAATCCTCTGGAGGACTCAGGAGTGAAGCTGCTTTGTGCTGGACTGAAGAGTCCAAACTGTAAGCTGGAGAAACTGAGGTCAGTTCATCTCTCCTGTTGAGAGAGAGAGAGAGAGAGAGAGAGAGAGCGAGAGAGAATGTTTGTACATCATACAACATCTCTAGCTTTACTTGTTGCAGAGCTGCCAACATTACTAACAAGAAACTCACAGCAGGAAAAACAGAATATGATGGGGGTCGGTGCTAAGTGCATGAACTATAAAAATGTATCTGCAGAAGTGGAATAATAAGCAAGGATTTATTTTGTCCTTCGTTTAGACTTTCAGACTGCAGTATAACAGAGGAAGGATACGCTGCTCTGGCTGAAGCTCTGAAATCATCACACCTGATAGAGCTGGATCTCAGAGGGAACGACCCTGGAGCATCAGGAGTGAAGCTGCTCACTGATGTACTACAGGATCCACACTGTACACTGGAGACACTGAGGTGATCAATATATACTTCACTTTTATGAGTGGAAATAATTACTTCAATAGAAAGTCCACTTTGATGCACTACAATAACTACTAACAAATAGAACTGACTGTTTTAATATGAACAATTCCATCAACACCACTAAATACCAATTCAGCTGTGATGCAGCTTTAGTCATGGCTCTGAAAGGGGACAGACCTTCATTTTAATCTGCATTTACAATGATGAACTCCTTGTTCAAGATTCCCTTGTTCACATTTAACACTTTACCAGCACCAAAGCGTCCCTAGACCATCACACTTCCTCCACCATGCTTGACAGATGGCATCAAGCACTCCTCCAGCATCTTCTCATTTGTTCTGCACCATGCAAATGTTCTTCTCTGTGATTCAGATACCTCAAACTTAGATTTGTCTGTCCATAACACTTTTGTGCAATCATCCTCTGTCCAGTGTGTGTGTTCTTTTACCCATTTTAACCTTTTCCATTTATTGGCAGGTTACAATTATGGCTTTTCTTTAATCTCTGACTAGAAGGCAGCTTCCCAGAGTCACATATTCACTGTTAAAGATGGGACTGGTGTTTTTCAGTCATTATTTAATAATCCTGTGAGGCGTCTGCACTAAACAAGCGTTCTGGTGTGAGGAAATAGTTGGGTGATACCAACTTGTGCAACGGAGGGGGTTCTTAGTATTTTTATCTGATTTTTTATGACAAACTAATTCAGAACACCATTAATGTTAGAAAATAAATTACTTCTGCATATGTTCCAATTCATCATGGTATAAATGAAGGGGGGGATTTGGGGTATTTCTAACATTACGCAAAAATGGAATGAAATCTGTAAAAGAGCTGCGCTCCTAACCATATCTCTTAGTAATTGATTTAATCTAACCTGCCCCTCAACATTTACATTTCTCTGTGCCAGAATACCACCAGTGTGGACGGTCATGCAAATACAGAGAGCAGGCAATGCTGCAAACTTATGCCTCATTTTTGTTTGTATGCCATGATCACACACACACACACACACACACACACACAGTTTCAGTATGGTAGTGTTATGTGACCATCTTAAGGTGGACCTATTATGCCCCTTTTTACGAGATGTAATATAAGTCTCAGGTGTGTCTGTGAAGTTTCAGCTCACGGATCATTTATTAGACCGTGCTGTAAATGCCCCTTTTTGGGTGGAAGCAAAAACACTTTGTTTCTGTGTGTGTCTCTTTAATGCAAATGAGCTGCTGCTCCCCGCCCCCTTTCCAGAAGAGGGCTGTGCTGTTACAGCTCGTGCTTCAGGCAAAAATAAATCAGGACAACCAGTATGACGGACACCGTAAATACCAGTGTTCAGCCCTTTATACATGAATTCGACAGACTGTAAGCGTTTTCGGGTTAAAAATGAAAATGAGGACATAGCTCTGGTCTCTGAATACAATCAGAGACGATGGTAACTTTAGCCGCATTAGCCGTGGAATCTGCTAACAAGCACTTTCAGAAAGGCGATATGCAAACATTCAGAAAATATAAAGTGTGATAGTTACGTCTTCTGGATATGAAGCTGGATCACGAACAGTTGGTACTGATCCATGCTTGAGAATAAACTTTTCAGCAAATCCTGTTTTGTATTGACCCTCGTTCATAAAGCAGTCTGGTGTGAAATGATTCACACAAACATGTACAAATTTAGGTCATTTTTGGGGCACATTTCCTTTAAGAATAAAACCTCTCCACGTCTTCAGTGGCTCTGACGCCGGGAGTACATGAAGACTCATGTTCATTCTTACAGCCAACAACAGAACACTTCTTCTCATCACTGTAGCTGCTCCAGCACGGAGAACATGGCACACTGTGTGCAGCTCACTCAGGGGGAGGGGCTATACTAATAGAGCAGAGTCCGTCACCAGTCATGGGCGGGGCCTGTTCCAGTGTGACGTCACATTGGATAGAAAATGCGAACGACTCATTTTGAGACACTGTTTCTGATTTATGGGGAATATAAAAAAGGTGGTTGTATACACACACTGCCGACACACACTCATGTTTTTGCATGAATTCCCCTTTAAATAAAGTGCATTAATTATGAATCAACAATTTTGAAGCTTAAAAGATTGTAGAAAGTGATATTGTGCCATGTCTAGTGCAGATTCAACACCATGGCTAATGGATTTGTCTGCAGTATTAACGAGACTAAAGAGAAAATGAACTCTGAAAGTGCTATTAATGTAATTTACTTTTGTCCCCCTGCTGCAGGCTGCTGAAAAGTGCTGATGCAGAGAAGGCCTGTGATTTTCTGACTGAGGTTCTGGGTAAAAACCCCTTACTGCAGAGGGAACTGGATCTGAGTGGAAAAATAAAAGGAGATTCAGGAGTGAAGCAGCTCTCTGTTCTACTGGAGGATTCACACTGCAGACCTGAGAGACTCATGTGTGTACTGGAATGTTATTTTAATATAAAAGTACATTTCTTATTTTTATGCATGATAAAATGTGGTTATTTTATATTTTGTTTACCACTTTACTAAATCTGACCACTGCATGATTCATGTGAACTCTCTGACTGATCAACCTTGGGATAAAACTGTTGCTTAAAGTGAAGGTTTTCTTTCCACTGTTACCCGTTGTCTTTAGGCTAAAGGGCTGTGGTGTTACAGAAGAAGGCTGTTCTGCTTTGACTTCATCTTTTCATTCAAATCCTGCACACATAAGAGAGATGGATCTGAGTGAGAATAAATGTGGAAATTCTGGAGTGCAGAAGCTTTGTGCACTGCTGCAACATCAGCCCTGTAACCTGCAGATACTGAGGTGAGGATCTGGTTCTGCTGTTTAAAACTTGCATAAGAGCTTGTGACTTTACATGTAGAATCCAAACACAGGCTACATGTGGAAAAATAATACAATATAAAGCTTTAATCAGACAGCAGACTGTTAGTGATGCCATCAAATGCTGTAGACTTTCAGACTGCAGAATAACAGAGGAAGGATACGCTGCTCTGGCTGAAGCTCTGAAATCATCACACCTGATAGAGCTGGATCTCAGAGGGAACGACCCTGGAGCATCAGGAGTGAAGCTGCTCACTGATGTACTACAGGATCCACACTGTACACTGGAGACACTGAGGTGAACAGCTATTATCAGTTCATTTCTAATATACATCATTTATAATATACATATCGGCTCGACAGCTTATGTTATATCTCATTGTCATGTTGGACATCCTCGTTTATTAATAATCTGTTATTGACTACAGTGATGGATGTAATATTTAAATGGCTCTGGTATACTGAAGGTTTCTGTGCTTAAAACATGAACAAACTTTATAACATATTCAATAAGCTTTTCAAAATGATTGTGCGGTACCATAAAATAATTAGGAATCTTAAAGTCATGATGTAGTATTAGTAATATTAATATTAGTATGTAATAAAAGTCAGTTTTGTTACATTTCCATTACAGTTTTTTGATGCATCTCATCTGCCTTTTATCAGCATTTATACTTGCGGTGTAATAATGCATGTAAATGAACTAAGCTTCAGTTTCATTTGTTTGTATGCTAAAAGCGAATTATAAAAGAACTCTAACTCTAAATTTTAAAGTGTGGTGTTTCCACCTTGTCAGTAAAAATGACGAAACTGTTGGTCAGTTTTAAGAAACCCAGTGTTTGGAATGAGCCAGACCGGTCTGCTGCTATATTTTAGTTGCAGAAATGGAATTAATAGCAGGTTAACAGTAAATTTGTGCACCACTATGCGTTACAGCAATATTATACTTACCTGCATACAGACATTAAAATAAAATGTAATTCAGTGATCGATGAACCATGTTTCATGCAAAAGAAGTCACGGTCTGTAGCAGTCAGCAATGTGAAATTTCTATAAGACTTCTTTATGTATTTTATTTTATTGGTAGCTTCAAGGGTCTGGTGAGAATTACTTCTGATTGGAAGACTCAAAATAAATCTCATTTCAACAACAATTTGAACCATAAACTATAAACTCAACAAATAGGAGCATGTCCATGTGATTTTAGTTAACCAATGATTGGTTTTCAAACACACCATATCTTTTCAGCTGTAACGTTGTAAAGGTTGTAACGTCCCCATACCTGATCATGCATGCATGTCCTGATTTAAAGTGAGTTTACACTAAAAATATTCTTGTTTTTTCTCTGCAGGTTGTTGAAAAGTCCTGCTGCACAGGAAGGCTATGAGTTACTTTATAGAGTTCTGAATAAGAACCCCTTGCTGCAGAGAGAACTCGATGTGAGTGAGAAAATAAACGGAGACTCTGAGGTGAAGCAGCTCTCTGCTCTACTGCAGGATTCACACTGCAGACCTGAGATACTCAAGTTAGTTTTCATCAGTTATTCCCTTTCATTTTACATTTAAAATAATAGATAAAATGGATATAAAATAGAGAAAATACTTCTCTTACTTGTTGTCTTTCTGTAAACAGGGTAAATAACGTCAGGATGAGAAATGAAGGTTGTGCAGCTCTGGCATCAGCGCTGAGTTTAAACCCCTCACACCTGAGACAGCTGGAGCTGAGTGGGAATACACTGAGAGGATCAGGAATGAAGGAGCTCTGTGGTGTGCTGAAGAATCAACAATTCAAACTGCTGAAACTGGGGTAATGTCATCACTTAAAATAAAACTAATAGTGTCCGAAAGAAGAGCAGAGGTCTTTAAGAAGACTTTAAGAAGACATTCTGACAGTATATGTATAGTGTTACTGTTTGAAATGACCAAATTTATGTATTATTATCATTATTATTATTATTAATACAGTAAATTCTATTTAATCACCTGCAAACACCAGATGCAGCTACAAAAAGTAACGGAAAACCTTCTAGAAATGTTATAAACACTGGTCACAAACTATCAGTTAATCTGCTCCAGATAAGCTCCAGATAAATTCTACGTGAATAAAACTTGTTACGCGCATGTCATTTACAAACAAGTTTATGTACTTCATTAGTTATGAAGTGTTTCTGGAAATTAAATGAAAGAACATTCTCATGAACAAGTTAACAAAGCATTATGAACATTTCCCAAAACCCACCCGAGAATGATGAACTTTATTCTCCTTCTCCAGACTTTCAGACTGTAATATAACAGAGAAAGGATACACTGCTCTGGCTAAAGCTCTGAAGTCAAACCGCTCATCACACCTGATAAACCTGGACCTCAGAGGGAACGACCCTGGAGACTCAGGAATGACGGAGATTAGGAGTTTGATGAATGATACAGAATGTAAACTGACACTGAGGTGAGCGCTTTCCCCCAGTACATGTAAAATACAGCCTTAATTCTGAGTAATTAGTAAAGTTTTACTGTTTAGTTTTCCACCATGGACCAAACAATTACTGAAAAGTACCACTGCATTGGTGTAAATATAATTAGTGTTAGCATTTCTCTGTTCTTTCTCTCTCTACAGGTTGCTGAAAAGTCCTGATGCACAGAAAGCTTATGATCATCTGAGTGAAGTTCTGGGTATAAACCCGATACTGCAGACGGATCTGGATCTGAGTGGGAAAATAGAAGGAGACTCAGGAGTAGAGCAACTCTCTGCTTTACTGAAGGATCTACTGAAGGATCCACACTGCAGACCTGAAAAACTTCAGTAAGGAATTGAATGATATATAAATCTGTGCTGAATGGTTTGTCTTTAGGTTATCAATCATTCATCTAGTGTCCATGTCTTTTTCAGTAGTGATGAGTAGTTTGAGGAGAAAAGACCTCCCTCTGCTACAGAACTGCTAAAGAAAAACCCACAGTTAAGTGTGATTAATTGTGCTTTCAGGCTCAGTGAGTGTAATCTGACAGAGAAAGGATGTTCAGCTCTGCTCACAGCTCTCAGATCAGAATCCTCCACCCTGAGGGAGCTGAATCTGAGTAAGAACAGGATTCAGGATTCAGGAGTGAAGCTGCTCTCTGCAGTACTGAAGAATAAAGACTGTAAACTGGAGACTGTGAGGTAACGTCTAATACACACTTCATCCGTTATCCAGACATGTAATTACATGTAACACTCCTACAGTTATCTAAATTATGTACATCTTTTATTGTTGTTGTTTGTTTGTTTGTTTGTTTGTTTTAGTTATGTTCATTTTTGTGATGCGAGTGTAGAGGAGTTTGTGTTAGTTTAGTGTGTGCAGGTGTGTATTTTTATTCTGTTCCTGTGCACACAGGGGCACTCTGCAAGTCCTGCACATACACAGTGTTTGTCAGGGATTCCCTTGTTTCCTTCTTCCTGAAAGTGAAGACATGTAACTGATACTTATTGTTTAAGTAATTATCTATTACTAAAAAAATAATGTATAACTGATAAACTAAACTAAACTAAATAATTACCCATAAATTTATTTACATGTCCTGAGACAGATCTGTGACTTCACAGAAATCCTCTTTATCTGTTCGTACACAGACACTGGAGCGCCGGAGTCACACTACATGGGTGTATTTGGGAGTCGCACTACATGGGTGTATTTGGGAGTCACACTACATGGGTGTATTTGGGAGTCGCACTACATGGGTGTATTTGGGAGTCACACTACATGGGTGTATTTGGGAGTCACACTACATGGGTGTATTTGGGAGTCGCACTACATGGGTGTATTTGGGAGTCGCACTACATGGGTGTATTTGGGAGTCACACTACATGGGTGTATTTGGGAGTCACACTACATGGGTGTATTTGGGAGTCACACTACATGGGTGTATTTGGGATTGGCAGTGAACAAAAGTCTCAGATTTCAGACACAAAATGAATTATAATGATGTGCTGTTATGGTTTTATCATAATGTTTTCATCATGTTTTCTCCAGACATTGGAAAAAATCTAAATCAGAAAATTATCAGAACAGTTTTCTAGTGTAGAAAATTATTTTAATCATCAAAAATGAGCAAAATTATCATTTGTTTTTATTTACTCACATTTATTTTTTGCCCAGAATGAGAGAGCTTTTGTACATAAAAAAATCAAGATAATTATTTGTACTTTTATCCTCTTAGACTTTCAGACTGCAGTATAACAGAGGAAGGATACGCTGCTCTGGCTGAAGCTCTGAAATCATCACACCTGATAGAGCTGGATCTCAGAGGGAACGACCCTGGAGCATCAGGAGTGAAGCTGCTCACTGATGTACTACAGGATCCACACTGTACACTGAAGACACTGAGGTGAGAAAAAAGATCTAGATAACCATAAACAGCTATATTTCTATCACTTTAGCATTTAGCATTAGAAAATGATTAATTCTGCTGAATGGTTTAATTTGAATGATTTGATGTCACTATATCACACTGTAATGTTAAGTGGGTTTGCTGATTATCCAGGAAACAGCGCTGGATAGAGTTTTGTGCTTGAACAGTTATAAACAGTAAGAGTAAAGACTGATAATGAATATTTTATTAAGAAATGAGGATTAGTGTGCACTGATTGTGTAACAGATATAGCTGGATAAGGATACACACTGAAAACACAAACTGAAGCACAGCTAAAGCACATAACAATCAGTTCCTTATTGCTCTCATTACACAGTTATTAACCTGCTGATATCATTTTTCTCTACAGGTTGTTGAAAAGTGCTGATGCAGAGGAAGCCTACAAGTGTCTTACTGACATTTTCAGAAGAAACCCCTTACTGCACACGGAGCTGCATCTGAACAACAACACACCTGAAGACGTCAAAGTGAAGCATCTCTCGGCTCTGCTGCAGGATCCACATTACAGACTGCAGAAACTCACGTAAGGAACAACTATAAACATATAGATCTGTATTTCCATGCATTATTGTAATTAGCTGGTGTGTGGAGTGTGTCATTAACAGAGAGCACAATGGCCAACCTCAGCGTGTGAAACATTATTAGCAGTATGATTATTAAGAGAGTGTGAGCTGCTGTGAATTGAAGCGTCCATGTGCGAGTGTCGTTCTGTCTGTGCACTCTCAGCAGGATCACATGATCACACTTCACTTTCACTCGCTCCATAAACTACTCACTGAAGATGAGAGTTAACATAGTTTTTCTTTCTCCATTTTCAAATACGTTTCCTGGAAGAACCTTTTTTTGTGGACGGGAGACCAATGTGCAGAGAAAAAATACATTTTCTAAAACATCTATATACTGTATGTGTGGGCGGGGCCTTGGAGTAGGGTAGGATGTAAGTATAGCCCTATTTGGATGGGATTCGATGTACATTCGATGTTGCCGTATTTATCCATCCATCCATCCATCTTCTACCACTTACTCCTTCTTCAGGGTCACGGGGAACCTGGAGTCTATCCCAGGGAGCATGGGGCACAAGGCGGGGTACACCCTGGACAGGGTGCCAGTCCATTGCAGGGCACAATCATATACACGCTCACACACCCATTCATACACTACGGACACTTTAGACACGCCAATCAGCCTACCATGCATGTCTTTGGACTGGGGGAGGAAACCGGAGTACCCGGAGGAAACCCCCGCAGCACGGGGAGAACATGCAAACTCCGCACACACAGGGCCCCAGCGGGAATCCCCCGCCGGGCGAACGTGCTAACCACTAAGCCACCGTGCGCCCCTGCTGTATTTATATATTTATATGTGTTTATATATTAATTTTAATTCTGCCTCATGTCACAAATACATTTATTTACATTTACATTTATTCATTTAGCAGACGCTTTTACAGAGACGTACAAATGAGGAAATACAAGCAAAGCGATATATCAAGCGGAGAACAATACAAGTAGTGCTACTGTACAAGATTTTTAATTAAATACACCTGTTACCAGGTCAAGAAAAGCCTGTGGCAAGAAAATAGCGGAAGTATACACGGCTATAGAGCCACAAAAATGAGTATAGACTAATGTTCCACACGGACTGGCCTTGAAATAAATGACCGTGTCCATAATTCAGGTGGAACTCGTACAGACTGCAGTAAGGTACTAATAATATAAAACATGCCTTATTTTATATACTCACTGACCACTTTATTAGGAACACCTATATACTTGATCATTCATGTAATTTTCCAACCAGCCAATCATGTGGCAGCAGCACAATGCATGAAATCATACTGATACAGATCATGAGCTTCAGTTAATGTTCACATCAAAGATCAGAACGGAGGAACATGTGATCTCTGTGACTTTGACTGTTGCATTGGTTTGAGTATTTCTGAAAGTGCTGGGAGATCACACACACACACACACACACACACACACACACACACACACACACACACACACACACACACAACAGTCTCTAGGGTTTATACAGAATGGTGCAGAAAACAAAAAACATCCAGTGAGCGTCAGGTATGTGGGTGGAAACGCCGTGTTGATGAGAGAGGTCAGAGGAGAAGGACCAGACTGGTTCAAACTGACAGGAAGGTAACCAGTATAACCAAATAACAAATAGCCACTCTCTACAAACATGCTGAGCAGAAAAGCATCTCAGAACACACAACACATCCAACCTTGAGGATGGGCTACAACAGCAGAAGACCACATCTGAGGCTACAGTGGACACAGACTCACCCAAACTGGACAGATGAGGATTGGGAAACCATCACCTGGTGTTTTTTTCCAATCTTCTGCCCAGTTTTGGTGAGGCTGTGAGTGTGTGTACTCATTCCTTCATTCAAGTGCTTTATCCTGGTCAGGGTGAGCACCTAGGGGGCAATTGAGAAGCGGTGAAACACTACACAGACAGTAACCAGAGATCAGGATCTCTCTCTCTCTCTCTCTCTCTCTCCCTCTCTCTCTCCTTCTGTCTCACTCTCTCTCTCTCTCTCCTTCTGTCTCTCTCTCTCTGTCTCTCCTTCTCTCTCTCTCTGTCTCTCCTTCTGTCTCACTCTCTCTCTCTCTGCTTCTCCCTCACTCTCTCTCTCTCTCCTTCTCAATCTCTCTCTCTCCCTCTCTCTCCTTCTGTCTCACTCTGTCTCTCTCTCTCTCTCTCTCTCTCCTTCTGTCTCACTCTGTCTCTCTCTTTCTCTCTCTCCTTCTGTCTCACTCTGTCTCTCTCTCTCCTCTCTCTCTCCTTCTCTCTCTCTCTCTCTCTCCTTCTTTCTCACTCTGTCTCTCCTCTCTCTCTCTCTCTCTCTCTCCTTCTCTCTCTCTCCTTCTCTCTCTCCTTCTCTCTCTCTCTCTGTCTCTCTCCCTCTCTCTCTGTCTTTCTCTCTCTCCTTCTCCCTCACTCTCTCTCTCTCTCTCCTTCTCCCTCTCTCTCTCTCTCCCTCTCTCTCTCCTTCTCCCTCTCTCTCTCCTTCTCCCTCAATCTCTCTCTCTCTCTCCTTCTCCCTCTCTCTCTCTCTCTCTCTCCCCTTCTCCCTCTCTCTCTCCCTCTCTCTCTCCTTCTCCCTCTCTCTCTCTCCTTCTCCCTCACTCTCTCTCTCTCTCTCTCTCTCTCTCTCTGCGCATGCGCAGCGGTGGAGTGAGCGTGGTGTGTAGAGCGCGTGCGAGTGGTTTGGCGTCTTGCCAAAGTTTTTCTCAAGTTTGTCCTTTTTTCTTTCATTTAATTTATTGAAGGTCTAGTTATTGAGATAGCGGTGGTTAGTGAAAGTTAAGAGTGGGCGAAGGTGAGCGGGACGCCGTGGCCTCCGTGGCCGGAGGGGAGACGCTGTCTCTCCGCCATGGCGTCAGGTGTGTACCGGGGAATGGAGAACAGGTGGAGGAGGTTCTGCTGGCGGTGGGAGAGCAGGTCGGGTGTGAGAACATCTACTCCGCCTCCCGAATGAACAAAGCGGTGGTGATCTTCCTAAAAAAAGAAATATTCGCCAACACGCTGTGTGAAAGTGGAATATGGCTGAAAGGTGACATGCTACACGTCACCCCTCTTTCTGCCCCTGCGACGCGGGTCGTTGTTTCTAACGTCCCCCCCTTCGTTAAAGACGAGCTGATCATGAAGGAGCTGGCCCGCTTCGGAAAGTTCGCCGGCCCCATGACGGACATCCCGCTCGGCTGTAAGAACTCCGCGGTGAAACACGTCCTGTCTTTCCGGAGACAGGTTTATATGTTTATTAACAACCGAGATCAAACACTGGATATAAACTTCAAGTGTAAACACGGCGACAGCAGCTACACCGTCTTCGCCACCACCGAACGCCTGAGGTGTTTTGGGTGTGGGGAGATCGGACATAAACGGCTGAGCTGCCCACGCAGAGCGGTGCAGCCGGGGAGCTCCGGGGGAGACACGGCCGGGGTACAGCGGCAGCAGCGCGGAGACGGCCAGCAGGGGGACACCGGAGAACAGGAGCCTGGGGCAGAGAGGGGCAACGACACACCGAGGTCACAGCGAGAAGAGGTCAGTGAGGAACACACCACTGAAATAATCACAGCACCCAGTGCTAACACCGACACCTGCGTCCATACCTGCAGTACCACCGACACCACAGACAGTCTTCACTCTAAGCCCTACACCGCTATCACCGGTGGAGACAGTGACCCCACACAACCGCAGCAGAAGAACCTACAGGACAAGAACATCGAGAAGAATAAAACTGATTCGGAAATAATAAGGGAGAAGACGGACAAGGTGGAAGAATCGTCTAAACAGGCACAGCGTAATGTTGAGACGTTGGAGGACTTGGGCCCAGAGTGCAGTGGAGGAGCGGCAGGAGAGGAACCCCCCACAGACATGGAGGAGGAAAGGGTCACCCCAGAGCAACCAGGTACTTTCAACCGTCCAGAGCAACCTGAAGAGCTTTACACCGAAGAGCAGATCAACCGATTTCTAGAACTGACCAAAGGAAAACGGAACATTTTACTGACTAAGTTCTTCCCGGACAGGAGGATCTTCATTAAATCCGTGCAACACACCATAGGCGTAATGTCGCCAAGGAGACGCTACAGATTGAGGAAATGGGCAGCAGCCGCGAGAGAGGATTTGATGTGTTCTTGGAATGCATACGCATATACTGACGATCTACTGTTCTGACAAAGTGTTTCTTTTTGGTGGGGTGGTTTCTGAGTTGGGGGGGGGGTATGTGGGGGTTGTTTTTTCTTTTTTTCTTTTTCTCTTCCCTTCTTCTCTTTCTTTCTCCTTCTTTCTCTTTTTTTAAAATGGGAAAAATGATTTCAGAAGTGCAGATATGTAAATATGCCAAAAATTGAACCTAATAAAGGTGTCTTAAAAGTCAAAGTCTCTCTCTCCTTCTCTCTCTCTCTCTCTCTCTCTCTCTCTCTCTCTCTCTCGCTCTCTCTCTCTCTCTCCTTCTCTCTCTCTCTCTCTCTCTCTCTCTCTCCTTCTCTCTCTCTCTCTCTCTCTCTCTCTCTCTCTCTCTCTCTCTCGCTCTCTCTCTCTCTCTCTTTCTCTCTCTCTCTGTCTCTCTCTCTCTCTCTCTCCTTCTGTCTCACTCTGTCTCTCTCTCCTTCTGTCTCACTCTGTCTCTCTCTCTCTCCTTCTCTCTCTCTCTCTCTCTCTCCTTCTCTCTCTCTCTCTCTCTCTCTCCTTCTCCCTCACTCTCTCTCTCTCTCTCCTTCTCCCTCTCTTTCTCTCTCTCTCCTTCTCCCTCTCTCTCTGTCTCTCTCTCTCTCCTTCTCTCTCTCTCTCTCTCTCTCTCTCTCTCTCTCTCTCTCCTTCTCCCTCTCTCTCTCTCTCTCTCTCCCCCTCTCTCTCTCCTTCTCCCTCACTCTCTCTCTCTCTCTCTCTCTCTCTCTCCAGGTTGTATAAAGGAGGCAGTATTAGAGAAGATGACTGTCACATTTGACTTCTGCTCTGGTTTTAAATCCTTCACACAGTTTTTTATTTTATCCGACATTTTGAATTTTGAAATGAAATATTTTCATCAATTAAAAATGGAAGCCTAAGGCACATATTCAGGCAGTGCTTTTTTCTGTATTGAAATCGTATCATATTTAAATGTTGTAAATTGTTAAACCCCTAATGGTTATAATTATTATTTTAGTTATCACCCAGCCCTATGAGTCTGGTAAAAACCAGAAGAAAGAATATAAGATAGAAGAACAGAAACCAGAGATTTAGAAATGTGTTCGTGTTCTTACTTCAGTCATTTCTATATCCTTTCTTTCTCTAATGTTGGAATAAACACTGTTTCCTTTTCTGCAGATTATGTAACAGTGTAAATGAGAAATCCTGCACTGATTTGGCTTCAGCTCTCTGTACAAATCCATCACACATCAGAGAGCTGAATCTGAGTTGGTGTAAACTAGGAGACTCAGGAGTGGAGAAGCTCTGTGATCTACTGAAGAAACACGAGTGTAAACTGGAGACACTGCGGTGAGTAACTCAGTGATGTGATGAAACAGCTTTATAATAAAAAGCACTAACCAGAACAAAGCTCTTACCAGTCCTAGCTAGTAATGTCTAACTAACGTGTCTAATTGCTCTCTAGATTAGATTTATTATCAGTAATAAAGATTAAATAAAGATGTATTTGAACTCTGGTGATGAGGAGGATGTGGGATTAGGAACAAGTAGTGAGAGAGATACAGTAGTTATAGCATTGAGGTGCTTTCACTACTGGGAAGAGTATTTCATTTGAACATAGAAACCGAATAAAAAGCTTTACAGAATCTAACATGAAGTAGAAGTGGAAATTCAGTGGTTAAAGCATTGGGTTATTGATTGGAAGGTTGTGAGTTCAAATCTCAGAACCAACAAGCTGCTATTAGTGGGTCCTTGAGGAACCCCTCAGCTGTATCCTGTCTCAGTTATAAGTCCCTTTGGATAAAAGCATCAGTTAAATGTAAAAGTGAGGTTTTATCTTTCTCTGGTTTTTAAACCTACTTTTCTGCCAGGCGACAAACAGTAAAAACTAACGGCCCAGACACTACATCTGCTTTTCCCGACTCCTGATCTGAGTTTCTTTTCATTCTCGGTGCTTTATATCGGAGTTTAAACCAGAAAACAAACCGCAAGACAACAAATCTTCTAACAGTGACATACATTGTCTCTGCACTAGTGTTGTCAGAAATATAGATTTTTCAATACATATCGATTCTGAAGATTTGAAACGGTTTCAATTCTCATTTTCCACAGTATCGATACACCGATACCTGCTGCGCTTTCTCACACTCTCTTCTCTCCAACAGCGAGTTAACACACACCGCAGTGCCCACATACTGTAGCCACGCCCCCTGTCACTCACTCACACTGCTGTCTTCTCGTCACTCGTCTCATTCTCTCCGGTTGAATAACGTGTTGTTCTGGTGTTAGAAAGATGGAAGTGCAGAGCCTCCGCCACCGGTTTTGGTGGATACAGAAAACAGCAGGAGTGCTATTTGGAAATATTTCAGATTTGATGCAAATGAACACGGAAAGGTGAAGAACACGAGCAAGCCAGTATGCAAGCGTTGCTACAGAGCAGTGCTAACAAAAGGTGCTAACACCACTAATTTAGCAAAGCACCTGAAGGAGCGACTCGCGGACCTAGATAAAGAATTTGGAGAGTTTTGTAACAGCTCCCAGTTTAACATCACTGAAGCATTAAACAAGACGGCCCAGTAAACTGTTGTTGATGAGTGTGTTGTCCCGTTGTAATTCTCAAAGCTAAGCTAATCCCCCTCAGAGCTATCAGGCCTGAGGAATCTCAGACAGCAGAGTTTCAGTTGAGAAGAAGATACTTTGACTACGGTCAAAAGTAAATGAACTTAGATACTGTTGTGTTTAAAGGGAAAGTTCACCCAAAAATGAAAGTTCTCTCATCATTTACTCACCCTCATGTCGCTCCAATGAGGTTTGTTCTGGCGCATCACGCACGCTTGAGCTTCCGTTTATCATATTTGATGCTCTATGGATGTGATCAGTGTTTATATGTGAATAAAAGCCTGGATTAAAATCTGCTCATCATATAAAGCGATCGTGTCTCTTCAGAAGACTTGGATTAAACCGCTCGGTTCATATGGATTACTTTTACCATCTCTTAGTGTACTTCTTGAAGCTTGAAAATATTGACTGAAGACTTTCAATAGATGGACAAAAAAATTGAGAGAATATTAAAAATATCTTCATTATGGAAGATATTCCTTATATTCATTATTTCTAAAAAGACACAAGATTGCACTGTTTAGTTTTTTTTTTTTACTTTCACTTTATTGCCTTTTGAATGTGGGACAATCTCAGAGACTTTTGAACAAGTGCACTACTTCAAGAAGTTTTCATTAATGTGAAAATATACCTCGTTGTCATGTTATAGCCCTGTTATATTTATCTTTTAATCAAAATCTAACATTTTATGCCCTTAATGTTGTGGGAATTTTCCCCGTGGTATGGAATATCGATATTTTTTAAGGTATTGTATCGAAGTTAGAAACTCCAGGATCGTGACAGCACTACTCTGCACTACTAAAGTGATAATGTCTGATCTGCAGTGACTGACACGTAATCAGCACTAATCCCTGACAGACACTAATCACTCTTTTTGGGAAGGAAAACATCTCGTCAATTTAGATTAGTCTAATATTACCCAGATTATTTTTACATTTTATTTACATTTACTTCAGCCTCATAGCCTTCATACTTACATCTTACAAATAAAAACACAGCAACTAACCAAAAATACTGTAAGTGATGAATCCAGTGATTGGTGAAGGCTATAAATACATTTGCAGGTGGAGATTTTTAACATAATAACAAAGTCGGCTATTCGTCATAAAATATCACTTATATCATGTGAGGTGTAATAAACATTTAAACTTAATCAGACCTGCACTTCCTCCTCTGAATAAGAATAAGAAAAGCCCCACGCTTCATATGTTTCATTTTCTTACATTATATTTAATGTTTTGTTTTACGCTTCTAAGAGTTAGAACACAAACACAGTCATTAAATTTTAATTATTGTCCTTTTATAATCTCAAATATTTAGTAATCTCAAATATATAGTGTTCTTACTTCAGTCATTTCTATATCCTTTCTTTCTCTAATGTTGGAATAAACACTGTTTCCTTTTCTGCAGATTATGGAGGAGTGTAAATGAGAAATCCTGCACTGATTTGGCTTCAGCTCTCTGTACAAATCCATCACACATCAGAGAGCTGGATCTGAGTGGGTGTAAACTAGGAGACTCAGGAGTGGAGAAGCTCTGTGATCTACTGAAGAAACACGAGTGTAAACTGGAGACACTGCGGTGAGTAACTCAGTGATGTGATGAAACAGCTTTATAATAAAAAGCACTAACCAGAACAAAGCTCTTCCAGTCCTAGCTAGTAATGTCTAACTAACGTGTCTAATTGCTCTCTAGATTAGATTTATTATCAGTAATAAAGATTAAAATATAGAAAGACACTAAATCTGCTTTTCCCGACTCCTGATCTGAGTTTCTTTTCATTCTCGGTGCTTTATATCGGAGTTTAAACCAGAAAACAAACCGCAAGACAACAAATCTTCTAACAGTGACATACATTGTCTCTGCACTACTAAAGTGATAATGTCTGATCTGCAGTGACTGACACGTAATCAGCACTAATCCCTGACAGACACTAATCACTCTTTTTGGGAAGGAAAACATCTCGTCAATTTAGATTAGTCTAATATTACCCAAATTATTTTTACATTTTATTTACATTTACTTCAGCCTTATAGTCTTCATACTTACATCTTACAAATAAAATCACAGCAACTAACCAAAAATACTGTAAACATTTAAACTTAATCAGACCTGCACTTCCTCCTCTGAGTAAGTAACTTTCTCTTTATCTGGAATCAGGAGACGGTACTGGGATATAAAAAACATTTCTCCTGAGTGTGATGTTTTTCCAGAAGAAAATACACTAGCGCACTAGATCCTACATTCATCTGCACATAGAAGCTGGAAAATTCTGTCAAATACGTGTCAAATACACTGGAGTTAATATCACACACACACACTCTCTCTCTCACACACACACACACACACACACACACACACAGACACACACAGAGACAGAGAGAAATCAGTGCAGTGATTGTGAAGTTCATATTCAGTAGTGGAGAATGCAGGACTCAGAAACACATGTAGTGCTACAGAGAGCTGCGTGACTCTGACAGAACGACTAAATAACATCAGAATATGAAAATCCCATGATTCAGACACACCCCTGTGTGCTTCAGACACGCCCCTTGTGCTTCAGACACACCCCCTGTGCTTCAGACACGCCCCTTGTGCTTCAGACACGCCCCTTGTGCTTCAGACACGCCCCCTTGTGCTTCAGACACACCCCCTGTGCTTCAGACACACCCCTGTGTGCTTCAGACACGCCCCTTGTGCTTCAGACACACCCCTGTGTGCTTCAGACACGCCCCTTGTGCTTCAGACACACCCCCTGTGCTTCAGACACACCCCTGTGTGCTTCAGACACGCCCCTTGTGCTTCAGACACACCCCCTGTGCTTCAGACACACCCCCTGTGCTTCAGACACGCCCCTTGTGCTTTAGACACGCCCCCTTGTGCTTCAGACACGCCCCCTTGTGAGTCACACCAGTAACAGCTTAAGCATGTGTCATTTTCTTACATTATATTTGATGTTGTGTTTTTACGATTCTAAGAGTGTGAACTGATCACGTAAACACCAGCATTAAGGTGTGATTATTGTAGGGGAGAGCGGGGAACGACGTAACGCAGGGCAAAATGTAACATGGTCTTTTTATGTTATTACACAAGGTCGAGCAGCGTGTACTTCTGACCACATCACCACATTTACGAGTGACGATCTGCAGCAAAGTTTCTCCTTGTTCTCATCAAATCTGTGTCAAAAAGGGTTTTATTTTGGTTTCTGAGCTGTGTGTAAATTACAGACTCCAACCTTATATTACTCTAATCTCCATCTTCTTGCCTACAACGTAGCAACAACGCAGCTTGGCTGTAACGCTTTACTTGGCTGTAAGTGTGTGTGTGTGTGAGTGTGTGTGTGTGTGTGTGTGTGTGTGTGTGTGTGAAATGGATCCGCTAAAAAAACAAAAAATGGAGAGAAACTTTAAAACAGATATTTAGCGCAGACAGAGATCTTATGTAGGTCTGCAGTTGCGAGTGTACTTTATCTAACGTCTGCTTCCTGTTAATATTTTTACCGGACATTGTGTCCGACAATTTTTTATTTTATCCGACATTTTGAATTTTGAAATGAAATATTTTCATCAATTAAAAATGGAAGCCTAAGGCACATATTCAGGCAGTGCTTTTTTCTGTATTGAAATCGTATCGTATTTAAATGTTGTATATTGTTAAACCCCTAATGGTTATAATTATTATTTTAGTTATCACCCAGCCCTATGAGTCTGGTAAAAACCAGAAGAAAGAATATAAGATAGAAGAACAGAAACCAGAGATTTAGAAATGTGTTCGTGTTCTTACTTCAGTCATTTCTATATCCTTTCTTTCTCTAATGTTGGAATAAACACTGTTTCCTTTTCTGCAGATTACGGTACAGTGTAAATGGGAAATCCTGCACTGATTTGGCTTCAGCTCTCTGTACAAATCCATCACACATCAGAGAGCTGGATCTGAGTCGGTGTGAACTAGGAGACTCAGGAGTGGAGAAGCTCTGTGATCTACTGAAGAAACACGAGTGTAAACTGGAGACACTGCGGTGAGTAACTCAGTGATGTGATGAAACAGCTTTATAATAAAAAGCACTAACCAGAACAAAGCTCTTACCAGTCCTAGCTAGTAATGTCTAACTAACGTGTCTAATTGCTCTCTAGATTAGATTTATTATCAGTAATAAAGATTAAAATATAGAAAGACACTACATCTGCTTTTCCCGACTCCTGATCTGAGTTTCTTTTCATTCTCGGTGCTTTATATCGGAGTTTAAACCAGAAAACAAACCGCAAGAAAGCAAATCTTCTAACAGTGACATACATTGTCTCTGCACTACTAAAGTGATAATGTCTGATCTGCAGTGACTGACACGTAATCAGCACTAATCCCTGACAGACACTAATCACTCTTTTTGGGAAGGAAAACATCTCGTCAATTTAGATTAGTCTAATATTACCCAAATTATTTTTACATTTTATTTACATTTACTTCAGCCTTATAGCCTTCATACTTACATCTTACAAATAAAATCACAGCAACTAACCAAAAATACTGTAAACATTTAAACTTAATCAGACCTACACTTCCTCCTCTGAGTAAGTAACTTTCTCTTTATCTGGAATCAGGAGACGGTTCTGGGATATAAAAAACATTTCTCCTGAGTGTGATGTTTTTCCAGAAGAAAATACACTAGCGCACTAGATCCTACATTCATCTGCACATAGAAGCTGGAAAATTCTGTCAAATACGTGTAAAATACACTGGAGTTAATATCTCTCTCACACACACACACACACAGACACACACACACAGAGACACACACACACACACACACACTCTCTCTCTCTCTCTCTCTCACACACACACACACACACACACACACACACACACACACACACAGAGACAGAGAGAAATCAGTGCAGTGATTGTGAAGTTCATATTCAGTAGTGGAGAATGCAGGACTCAGAAACACATGTAGTGCTACAGAGAGCTACGTGACTCTGACAGAACGACTAAATAACATCAGAATATGAAAATCCCATGATTCAGACACACCCCTGTGTGCTTCAGACACACCCCTTGTGCTTCAGACACGCCCTTGTGCTTCAGACACGCCTCTTGTGCTTCAGACACGCCCTTGTGCTTCAGACACGCCCCTTGTGCTTCAGACACGCCCCCTTGTGAGTCACACCAGTAACAGCTTAAGCATGTTTCATTTTCTTACATTATATTTGATGTTGTGTTTTTACGTTTCTAAGAGTGTGAACTGATCACGTAAACACCAGCATTAAGGTGTGATTATTGTAGGGGAGAGCGGGGAACGACGTAACGCAGGGCAAAATGTAACATGGACTTTTTATGTTATTACACAAGGTCGAGCAGCGTGTACTTCTGACCACATCACCACATTTACGAGTGACGATCTGCAGCAAAGTTTCTCCTTGTTCTCATCAAATCTGTGTCAAAAAGGGTTTTATTTTGGTTTCTGAGCTGTGTGTAAATTACAGACTCCAACCTTATATTACTTTAATCTCCATCTTCTTGCCTACAACGCAGCAACAACGCAGCTTGGCTGTAACGCTTTACTTGGCTGTAAGTGTGTGTGTGTGTGTGTGTGTGTGTGTGTGTGTGTGTGTGTGTGTGTGTGTGTGTGTGCGTGTGTGTGTGAGTGTGTGGGTGTGTGTGTGTGTGTGTGAAATGGATCCGCTAAAAAAACAAAAAATTGAGAGAAACTTTAAAACAGATATTTAGTGCAGACAGAGATCTTATGTAGGTCTGCAGTTGCGAGTGTACTTTATCTAACGTCTGCTTCCTGTTAATATTTTTACCGGACGTTGTGTCCGACAATTTTTTATTTTATCCGACATTTTGAATTTTGAAATGAAATATTTTCATCAATTAAAAATGGAAGCCTAAGGCACATATTCAGGCAGTGCTTTTTTCTGTATTGAAATCGTATCGTATTTAAATGTTGTATATTGTTAAACCCCTAATGGTTATAATTATTATTTTAGTTATCACCCAGCCCTATGAGTCTGGTAAAAACCAGAAGAAAGAATATAAGATAGAAGAACAGAAACCAGAGATTTAGAAATGTGTTCGTGTTCTTACTTCAGTCATTTCTATATCCTTTCTTTCTCTAATGTTGGAATAAACACTGTTTCCTTTTCTGCAGATTATGGAAGAGTGTAAATGAGAAATCCTGCACTGATTTGGCTTCAGCTCTCTGTACAAATCCATCACACATCAGAGAGCTGGATCTGAGTGAGTGTGAACTAGGAGACTCAGGAGTGGAGAAGCTCTGTGATCTACTGAAGAAACACGAGTGTAAACTGGAGACACTGCGGTGAGTAACTCAGTGATGAAACACACTGAATGAAGCTTTATAATGATGCAGGATTACACTTTAGAGTTGTCTTTCACAGACCGTACACAGATCTTTATAATACACAATAAGAATGTAGACAAGTACTTTACTATTATATTTCTGCATCTCATTGTTACATACATGCCTACATCATCATTATTTAATCCTGTGAGGTAAAGACACTAAAAACTTTTCTCTCTGCAGGTTATATGACTGCAGAATAACAGATAGAGGCTGTGCTGCTCTGACTGCAGCTCTGAAGTTAAACTCCTCACATCTGAAAGATCTGGATCTGAGCGGTAATAAACTGGGAAATTCAGTCACACAACTCGAGGAGTTACTGAAGCGTTCAGGAGGACAGATACGGTCAGTAAACTTAACACACAGTACAGAATGTGTAGTTTCTGTAGAATATAATGCAAGTGTAAGAGTGTTGTGTAAGAGTAATGTAAATGGAAATCAGCAGCATGTTGGTAATCGTACTGACAGAAGCACACAGAATATACCTTCAGTATTTAGGATCAGAATTAAACCCAACAGTAACTCGTCACTGCATGCTAATAGCTTTCTGAGGATCTGATTTAATAGAAGTGCACTTTGACCTGATCTGATTCTGTTCTACACAGAAATACCACTGCACTTCTAATCTCATCCTTCATGTTTATTCTACTTTTATGCCATATTTCTTGTGTTTATGTAGTTAAACTATTGAGATATATGATTTTAATAATAAAATACAGATATACTATAGCTTCTGGCTAAGAGAAATGGTACAGGGTACAGTGCTGAAACTATTGTTCTGTTTTGATTTTACAGATATGATAAATCCATGAGTGAAACGGTTCTTCACAGTAGCACTAGACACACCAGAGAGGAAGCAGTGTGTACAGTAATGTAGGAAGCAGCGTGGATTAGGGCTGCACAGTTAATCGAATATTGATCTCGATTACGATTTTGACTGCCCACGATTACATGAACATGATCGACTGCGATATTGACGATTAAAGTTCATCCTCCGCTGATAGAAAACGCCGCTGCAGATCAAATGAAGCATTTCCTAAACTTACAGCCAGTCACCATAGAGCAGCGCACGGATGACGTCATTTTGTAATTCCAAAATCCAGAAACGAGTTTCCAGAAGCTGCGAGCTTCGCTTGCGCGAGGGGAAATGATGACATTCACAGGTGGCTAAATGGCACTACAGAGGTTGTCGGGGACATTAAACATCATCACGCCGAACAGGAAAAACCTTTGCAGATAAGTAGTTATATCATACACTTTCTGTCAAACTGTCAATCAAAGTAGTGTGTTTGATAATTGGTCTGTAGGGGTGGTGAGGGGGGTAACCCTATGGAGTGTATCAGCTGGTCAATCTGGCTCCTTTGTGTCTGGGGGTGTTGTGGAGAGGTGTGTGTGGGGTGAAATACGTCTGAAAAGAAATAATGTTTTAATATGGGGATGTGTTTGTGTTACTGTGTGGCGTTATTTCGTTTGTGTAAACACACTGTTAGAAAAGCATGATGTCTGAATGTGTACAGATATGAGTAGAATATTTGTTTTGTGAAATAAATGAAAACAATTTTGATTACGTTTTTAGGGATCCCGGGTTACCTTTGAATAAAAAGTTTAGGAGTTTAGGAGGTAAAGCGTCTTTTTAAAAGAATCTGTTTAAAAGAATCGTTTGTATTACATACATTCTAAACACAAACCTTTAGGATGTAAAAATGATTAAAAGAGCTGTTTAAAAAGAATAGCACATATCACATGACTTCTAAACAATGATCCTTACGAGGTCAAAATGTTAAAGTGCTGGTTAAAAGAATCTCCGTAATGTTTAAACTAGGAAAGAAGTTTAAAAATGTATTTATTAAAAATAAAGTTTTTCTCAAAGGCCCTCCGAAGACATCGCTGACATTTTATGGAAAGGTGGCCAATATTTTAGGATTAAAACCAGGGGTTGCTATTGAAACTACGGACCATGCTCTTGAAAGATCTGGCTTGACTTATGCGCCTTTTCAGGCTGACATTAATGCGGGGTTTTACAGTATGGATATTTATACCGATATCATAGAATACCAGACCGTGGGGGATTTCTACGTACCGCTGCTAAGATGTGTACATATAGAGGGGGAGAACCACAAGATTGTTAGTGTTAGATACGACACCCCGCACTACGTATCGGTTAATAAATCGTCCGTCAGTGAGATAACCATACAGGTGAAAGATGATCAAAATCGAGACGTGCGCTTCAGTTACGGGAAGGTGTGTGCCAAGCTGTATTTTAGGCCCCCGTGGGATTTATTAACTATGCCGGATCTACAATATTTTCACAAGTGGACGTGTCGCTTGGAGACCGTCTCATATCACAAAGTTCCAACACATATCCTTATCGATGCATAATAGAGTGTCTCACCAATTATGGTAAAGACGCTCTTGAAACGCTGTTCTCAGCGGGGCTCTTTTACAAAGACACGGCCGGTCACATGGACGTAACGGACCCCGCTGGTGGTAATAGAGGTTTGACCAAACGAGCTGCATTTACCAACGCCAGCAACGTTGTTGAACTACTGGCCCCCATTCACAGTGACGTATTCTTTCAAGAAAAACTAATGCTTAACGGCGTGGACATTAAAATTCGCATGAAGAGGGCAAAAGATGAATTCTGTTTGATGAGGAACGACGCTGTGGCCTATAAACTAAACATCGTGTCAGCTTCACTGTTTGTGAAAAAAGTGTCGGTATCACCAGGTGTGAGATTGGGGCACGCACAAGCATTGCTCTCGACGCCAGCCAAATACCCCATCGACAGGGTATGTGTGAAAAACTTCTCAGTCCCTGTAGGCTCACGTGTTTGTAATCAAGAAAACTTGTTCTTAGGAACTCTACCAAAATCCGTTGTTCTGGCTATGGTAGATAATGACGCGTTTACTGGCTCGTATAATAAAAATCCGTTCGCCTTTAAAAACTATGACCTAGAATTTTTGGCAGTTTATCTGGACGGCCAACAGCACCCCGCTAAACCTCTGCAGCCTGAATATGGAAGTGGCTCTGCGGTACGCGAATTTTACCAGTTAGCGCTGGCTTCTGGAAAGCATCTTAACAATCACCCTCTAGCTATTGATAGGGAGGATTTTCTGCATGGGTATACCCTTTATGCGTTTAATCTCTCGCCGGACGAAGACTGCAGTCAACACGTGTCGCTTATCAAGTCTGGGAACATTAGGCTAGAAGCACGTTTTAGACAGCCTCTACCCCGAACGATCAACTTAATCGTTTATGCCATATTTGACAGCATCGTCGTAGTGTCAGATCGCAGACAGATCCTGGTTGATCACTATTAATAGACAAAATGGACACCATCCAGTTTACGGCTATAATGGATAAGATCTCGTGTAACACCCATTTTCTCGGCGTACTCCCGTGTGACCACCTACCAAAAGCCCCCTTAATAAAATGACCATCCATGGTGATAATCAACACGCATCCTTCAGGACTCCCGGGTGAACACTGGCTAGCCATCTACATAAACGAGGTCGGCGTGGGTTGTTTTTTTGACAGCTTTGCAAATAAACCAGAAGACAATCGTTTTCCACAGAATATCAGAAACTTTCTAAACCGCAGTTCTAGAGTGATTCAACATTCAGCAGTACAAGTCCAAGATTTTTCGGCAGAGACCTGCGGGCAGCATTGTGTGTTTCTTCTCTATCACATGGTAAAGGGGCATGATTATGACCGTGTGTTGAAGATGTATACCGGCGATTTTATTAAAAATGACAAGATAGTGTCAGCATTTATGAAAAAACTAAAACTAAAAAAAGGTCTTTGTAATGAAAATGTTTTCAAATGTATTCGTTGTGTTCAGACAGGTGAAATGTTTATGTCTAACACTAGATTTTTTCAATAAAAACAAAGAAAAGGGAATTCTTCTTTTGACTCTTTATTTTTATTATTATTAACATTAATATTATTATTGTTATACATACACCACATACAGCATTCGCTTTTTCAGAACTGTCCAAGTCAGAGCGGTGCAAGATATTTCTTATAGCTAGGTCCAAATCATTCTCCACGATTTGCTGAATAGATCCGCGTGCTGTCCCGGGCTTTAGTTTGTCCAACTGGTGCTGCGGGACTAAAACATTTTCTCTGCGTGCTCCATTTCCTCTGTTATCTAGAAGCAATCAGGCTGGAGATGAAAGGAATAGCCACACTTAAGAGCGGTAGAAGAAAGCCCCCCTGTTGATTTATTACACGTCTCCTTCTTTTAACAGACCATCGTCGTCGCATCTTCTAAATTGAATTGCTGCTCCCAGATTACACGAGTTTTCACCACACCGCTTTGACACTTTTACAGATTTTTAAAAATGAAACAAAAGCTAGTAAAAAAAAATCACACACAGTAAAACAGATACGAACCAGCAAATAAACACACACACACACACACACACACACACACACAGAGGGGTATAAAATACTTATTGTCCAACTCACCAGCGTTTCTTGTTTTTAACCAATTGTACAATCTGTTTTAACAATTCCGTCGTCAGGTGTTGATTGTGATCAACGTGTCGAATCTCCCCAGCAAGGAGTTTCTGGGTTGCTATGATTTGTTTATGTGTGATGGTATGGTTTTGTAATGCTTCCACAACACTTTGATTATAAAGACGCTGATTCTTCTCTATAATGTCCAGACGCTCGGTGACGCTGGCAAAAGTCTTTTCAAATCCTGCAATACGATCCTCGATGGCCTTGAACCCGGTTCGTATCACCTCCACCGAGTCTCTGTTATTGTCTATAACAACAGTAGCCTCGCGACCAAATGCTTCTTGGTTTGAAGGCAGATCGTCTCCAGGAACCGGGGTAAATACACAAGCGTGCCACGAATCAAACAGCTCCTGATTCCAGTTCAAACAAGAGTCTATAGCGCTCGGTTCATTCACAGCTGACTCTGTTGGGGAAAAAACACACACAAAACATTGCCTAGGATAACTCAGGGCTCTACAGTGCGACCATTTCACTCGCGTTTGCGACTGAAAAGTATTTTGTGCGACTGTGAATAAATATTTAGGAGCACCGGTGCGAGAGACCTGTTCGGAGTTGTAGAATACAGTCGGGATTAAAAACTACAGGAAGTCCAAAATTCCTCACCAATCATAATCCAGATTAGCACCTGTTCAGTCTGTAAACATACAGTACACTGCTGCTCTCCTTCACTCCCTTCACCAACTCTAATACACAACTCCATTCCCTTCAGTTAAACTCAGGGTTGCCAGATATAATCAGAACAGGCACCTGCAGTTTCCATGTTTTGATTTAAACCCTCTAGAAACAATATTATCAGCAGACATGGCAACACTGTACTGGGGGAACCGATCTAAAAAGGAACTGATAAACAAACAACAATATACTAATAAAATGCAAAAACCGAAAATGTGCTTAGTTGTAAATAAATAACTTAATATAAAAAATAGATATTATAATAAATTCATAAAATATAAATAAAATGAGAAATGAAATAATGTTTCATTACTATGGGTTGCATTTAATATCAATTTGACATTAAGCTTAGTTCGCTGTTTCCTTAGAAGACTATTAGCCTTTTTCCTAATATGGATCATTTTCGTGTTAGTCTACTTTTAATTAGGACTCTTCATTGTTTAAGATATTTAAAAATAAATATTTTATGCTGTTTATTTATCAATTAACCAACAGGTTTTCTCATTGCTATTATTTTAACTCAATTAACAGTGACCATGAGCAGAGAGAAAAAAAAAAATTGGCATGTCACTGTGCCTTCTTCCAGAGAGGAAATAAACAAATCATGTGACTGCCACAAGTACTGTTGATCATGTTCAGGAATTCTATGAAAGAGATGGCATTTCAAGGCAAGCACCAGGGATGAGGGATGTGGTCACGGTTAGAGAGGGAGGAGTAAAAAAGAAGATTCAGAAACGCCATTTGACTGTCAATTCTAGAGGCCTACTGCTGTTTCAAACGTGAACTTCGACCGTCTCGTGTGTTCCGTTGTTCAGACTCTCCAAGAAATGTTTGCTTTTCCCGATACCATGAAAATATAAAGTTTTCCCTTGACTGTGTGCAGCATGTTATCCCAAGGCAAGCATTTCAGAACACACAGGATTTTATTGAAGCTGTGGTCTGCAGTCCAGATAGTCCCTACTGCATGTTAAGTCAGTGTGATGAATGCAGAAATGCAAGCTGTTGGAAATGCGTATCCTTAGTCACATCCCAGAGGAAGACAAGCAAATTAAGGTGACCTGGTACACATGGGAAGGAACAGGAGGGCTGCCAGATAAGATCCAGAAGAGTGGCACACTCAATAGACATCATCAGAGACCATTACAAGAGTTATAAACTTTTTGAAAAATCCTTTTGAGATGGATAAGAACATTGTCCCATATTTATGTTGAATTAACTTGGCTTTTTTGAAACATCCATATTTTCCATAATAAAGGAGAAAATATCAGTAAATACAATAACGTCCCTGGTTAAATGTGATATAATGTTATTATGAGTGATGGGAGATTTGTACTTGGGCAGCTGAACATTTCAGAATATCTAATGATAAAACATAGGCTGCCTATTTATGAAAATTAAAAAGAAAGAAAAAACATTGTGTTGTTGGGTAATTTGGCTTTAACTGACTTGACTGTTATTATAGATCTGATACTGCTGTATGTTGGAGAGACTGAATGAAGCGACCTCATTTTGATTTTTTTGCAATGTTTCACGATATAGTGTCTGCGTACTTCTATTTAGAACATGACTAAAATTGTATATGTTCTGCCTTTGTTTGCAGATTGTATATGAATATATGAATGCTTGCTATATGAATGTGACTCTGGGTGAGGGATCTCCGTCTCTAGTTGTGTAAGCAGTAATCAATCCAGACTGATTGTGGACCTGAATCTGGTCTAGAGAGTGATACAAGATGCAGCACTAAACACAGCAGTCCCTTAAGGTCTGATTAAATGCTAACGTAGCATGCTATAAATTGTATGATAGATCTAAATGAAAAGAAACAGTAGATAGAACTGTCCACAACCATAAACCCTTCAGGTTCTTCGGTTTGTCCTTGTGAAGGAACCTTTAAATGCTCTAAGTAGGAAGCTCAGAGCCACTCAAGGAAAGAGTGTATTAGTCAAGTCATTTATGACAATAGGAAAGTATCATTTTCTGTTATTTCCTCACCAAACTGAGGTTTCCCACCAATCACTAATTATAACAGTGCTTGGTGTCTATCTCTCTGAGCACGAGTCGCTGAGATCTGTCTGGTCCAGCGGTCACAGGGGGAGGCCAATATTCAAAGCTGCATTCGGCATCAATATGTTTGAACAGATTGTATTCATGAGATTTGATGATCGTGACACACGTCAGGTGAGACGTGATTCAGATCACTCTGGAAAGCCTTCATTGAAAATTGCAGGAAAGACTACAATGTTGGTGCGTATGTGACAGTTGATGAGCAGCTCATCCCATTCAGAGGACGTTGCAGTTTCTGGCAGTACATGCCCAAATAAACGGATAAATACGACATGAAACTGTTTCGTCCTGAAGGCGATCGGCGATGTACGGGATTGGCAGAGCTTGTAGTGAAGAAATTGGTAGAGCCAAGTTGTAAACTGGTTTACAAGTGCAAAACCCACGGGTGATTTGCTCTGCAAACAAATTATCTTGCTGGGGACAGTACGCTAAGACAAGCCAGAAGTTCTGCCTGCATTTCCTGCCTGTAACAGGAGACCTCTGGGATCAAGCCTGTTTGGTTTTTGCCAAAAGCAAGCCATGGTGTCCCATGTGCCAAAAAAACCCCAAGGTGGTTGTATTTTTATCCAGCATACATGACTAAAAAGAGGTCAATGAGGGAAGAATGTGATGATTCTAGACTACAACCATGGGGTCAGTGGTGGCTCAGAGGTTAAGACGTTGGACTACTGATCGGAAGGTTGTGAGTTAAAATGCCAGCACTGCCAAGCTGCCACTGCTGGGCCCTTGAGCAATAAGCCCTTTGTATAAAATGAGATAAATGATTTGCCCATCATCACTTGATCCAAAACAGTGGAGCGTTGCTGTGGGTGTGGCCAGCCATGCTGCAATGACCACCAGAGAGTCAGTGTCATTTATGACTATTGTTCTCATAGAAAAAACCAGCCTACTAATAAAATTCCACAAATTAGAAATCAATTTACAAAGAGTGCCCCAAAAAAATGTTGATGCGCGATAGTTTCATTTATTACGAATGTGTTTCATTCATGGTGTAAATGAAAATGTTTTATATTTAAATGTGTTTTTGTTTTCTTATTGTTGTTGAAGACATTTGATGACAAATAAAATGTAAAAATATATGGAAATGTGCTTTATTTTATTATTAATGTTAATAAAATACGTTAATGTGTTAATATGTTAAAATGTTAATGTTAATAAAATATTAGGGCAGTTTTATACTATTGGGGCAGTTTAGAGATCCATCCGTGTTAGATATATACTCCGGCTCGCTAAAGATCTGAATATTTAATAACTATTGGCCAAACATTTATACGTTTAAGGGTTAATATGTCTTCAATATGGAGGTTTGTTTATGTAACCAGATGAAGGAGTGAACAGTGTGTGTTTAATAAAATAAATAGTGACAGCTGGATTGTGAGAATGTAATGTAACCCCAGCAATATGCTGATTTAATGACTGATCTGTTTTTAATAGCGGCTATTTGGTAAGTTTCAGAAGCATTACTTGCTTTTCTCATTTTAAAATAGAATTTTGTACTGAAATAAATTTGTATTGAACTGAAAGAGATTGTAATGTTGTACCTGAATAAAGTAGTAAATATACATATTAGGGGGAAAATACATGAACATAAGGGTTTAGTCAGTTATCTTAACTAGCTTAAATACAGTAGCATTAACATTTATTCATCTAGCAGCTACAGGCTAACTTTACTGTACTCAATACACTCATACTGACATCAAGTACCTTATTACACACATTATGTAGTGATTTAACTCTGTGTATTAGTCATTCTAACAGATTATACCTTTTATTTACTTCATTTATACTTATAGCTGAGGGGAAAACTCCAAACTTCACTGTCACAATACATTCAAAATGAATTAAAATACTATAAACTCTTAGTTCTTTTCACAGTTGAGGTAAAAACCTGAGAAATGATTTGATCAGAAAATAAACTGAGTTAAAACCTACATTAACTAACTTCTCTGTACTTTAACTGTATCTTACCTGTTCAACTGCAGCAATAATCACTGTTTTTTCTTACTACAGCTCGAATTTACTGACTTTATCACTATTTCTCAATATTAAATCTGATTAAAATCGCTACAGCACCGGGGGAGATCAGGATCTGTGGAAGATGCTAACGATGCTAAAGTCTGAGGTGAATAAACACCGGGCGCGCGCGCGCAAACGGCGGGAAAGTCTGGAAGTATAATTGTGCCAAATGTCCTGGCATGTTGAATTACATAAACTGAATAAAAACTTATCGTAATAATAATACTTGAATTTTTCTACCCAGCAATTTGACACAAATCGGAAAAACACAGCAGTATCAGTGCTTGAATTAGTTTCCTCTGCTATTCATTGGGTTTGTATTTTTTGATTGAAAACAAAATTCCAGCATTCAAAATTCAATGCACACACATTCACCTTCCTAAAATACGGTTCCAAAATATTCAGTTGTTAAAAAATAGCATCTTCATTATTCGTCAGGTAATATTTCCACACATTATTTTTCAACCTCACAAATTCAGGCTGCAAAAATTCAGGTCTTAAAGTTTGGGTCTTAAAATTGAAGTCTTCACATCCGGTTCTCACAGGAAGAGCAATGGATTGCCGATACTATTATTACACGCTGCTCAGAACCTGCTCAAAGCGTTGGTGGTTGTGTGAGTAGTGGTGGGATTGTGCAGACAAGCCACAAGAGATGATGAACCAAGCGGTATGTTCAGTTACACTGTTAATCAATACGACAGTATATATTTTTATACAGTTTCTCAGTTATTTTCTCTGCAAGTAAAGTTGTTATTCATATCAAATTTGGTGAAATTATGTTAGCTTTTACCACTAGCAAACTAGCTGGCTAGTCAGTCACTATGCTTGGTTTATGCTTTGGTCATCTGCATGGAGCCTACGTAGGTGAATCGATTTAGCGGAGTAACCTACCAAGCTGAACTACAGGGTTTTAGTAATTGCCTAGCTAATTATAGTTACAATGATAGGACTGTAGTAGTTACTGGGATATTAAACCCATTTGTTTTCCCCACAGCACTTGCTCTTGGACTATGTTTTAGAGCGATTCCGCTCTCGCCTGAACCATGCTGTTGGACATATTCCTTTAGACATGGATTACATGGAATTTATTTGCTCACAGGAGTCGTTTTTTTTAGTTCAATTTCTGAGGCAGTGAACATTCCACCGAACATTTTAGCAGGAATAGTAGAACTACTTACTGTAATTATGCAAAATGTGCCCAGGAGGGAGACCCGCATGGTGATCATTCAACAGGAACAAGGGCCAATGGGGCGCCCACGTCTCGAAGTCTCACCTGATCACATCGCAAACCTGCTGGATCTGAATTTGTCTGTTTCCACTATTGCCAACCTGTTAGGGATAAGTAGACGAACCTTATACAGACGAATGGCGGAATGTAATCTCTCAGTTCGAGCTCTATTTTAATGTAATCTCTCAGTTCGAGCAGACTGACGGATGAGGAGTTGGATGCTTCTGCAACCGCTCTGAAGCAAAGTATGCCTCACTGTGGTTATAGAATGATGAGAGCAGCGCTTAAGACACAAGGACACCGGGTGCAGTTTGACCGAGTAAGAGCTTCAATGCACCGGGTCGACACCGTGGGAGTCATATCTCGTTTGACACAGCTCGGCTTACTCGGTCAATTATGCACATTGACACCAATCATAAGCTGATTCGGTAAGTAATAAAAAATAAGTCGATAGTGAATTCATGTTAGCTTTAATTTAAGCGATGTGTTCACAAAACTGTGTCATTTCAGCTACAACATAGTTATTTTTGGAGGTGTAGATGGCTTTTCACAGAAGGTAAGGGTTACCCTTTGTCAAGTAGATTCACCATCTTTTAGAGAACTATTGAGCTTATCATGTGTCTCCATGTACTTTCATAGATAATGTACCTGGGCGCTGCATCTAACAACCTTGCTTCAACTACGCTGGCTTTTTTTCAAGAAGCAGTGGAAACTTTTGGCTTTCCCCTAAGGTACATTTATGATAATCAAATTCTAAATATAAAAAGCTGTTTGATGCAGCTATATTTCTTACTATTTTAACAAATGACATTAATTCAAGACAAAAAAAGTCAAACAGGCAGTTTCATGCACCAATCTTTTTACACTTTCAGGGTACGAAGTGACCAGGGCATTGAAAATGTGGATGTTGCTTGTCTAATGTTCACAGCCCGTGGGGCAGGCAGGGGAAGCTTTATTTCATGTGTGACCTTCTTATACCTTTATACCTTTATTACCTTTATCTATATTGTGTGACCTTCTCATGCTACACAATATAGTCAATGCTGTAACTGTCTGTGTACATCTGATGATGGATGATCCACCGAACTGCAGTGTGGAACTTGAGGAGGAACGCCTCTGGACCTACCTCAGTAAAATGTTGCAATATGCCGGAGTATGTGAATTTAAAAATGAAATAAATAAAACTTTAAATAAAATAATAAAAGTTACTTTTCACTTGAAAACATGAAATAAATGTAATCAGTTAAAAATGTTTACTTTTTACTTTATAATACATGAGTACATTTGATGTAGCTATTTTTTTTTTTTTTTTGCTTTCACTTGAGTGTATTTTTGGCTGGACTCTTTCACTTTTAACTGAGTAACATTTTGACACATTATCTATACTTTCACTTAGGTATAAGTTCTCAGCACTTTGTCCACCCATAAAAATATGATATGTTCCCTGCTGCCACTTGTTTCAGTGTGCACTGTGAGCATGTAAACACAGTCATTTGGTAAGACACTGTGACCTGGATGTGATTACACTGAGGTCACAGAGAGGTGAACAGGAAGAACACCGGCTATAGAGAAGATATGTTTTACAATTCTTCACTTACACAGAGGTTCAACAGGATAAGAGGAGGAAACAGAGCCCTGTCTTATCTTTACTCATCAGTGATGATTGTTTGTTGTTAAATGGTATTAGGAGTCAGTCTATGGATGGGTTGTGTCCTAAATTAACACACCATATGGCACTTGGTGCTTTGTAGACCTCTTAAAGTGTTAGTACAGTCAACAAGGCAGTGATATAATTTTAATGCTTTATTGCCAGTTGAATGTTGCGCTATCTGCATGTATACAGTGGACATAAAAAGTCTATACACCCCTGTTAAAATGGCAGGCTTTTGTGATGTAAAAAATGAAACCGAGATAAACCGTGTCAGAACTTTTCCCTCAGTGTGAAATTACAACATATAAAAATCAAGTAGAAAAACAATCAAGAACATTTTAAGAAAAATAAAAAAGCTGCAATAACCTGGTTGCATAAGTCTGCACAGCCTTTTATAACTGGGGGTGTGGCTGTGTTCAGAATGAACCAATCACATTCAGTCTCATGTTCAAAAATACAAACCCAACTCTGAAAAAGTTGGGACAGTATGGAAAATGGAAAAAAACAAAAAACAAAACAAGGAGTCATTTGAAAATTCAGTTCAGCCTGTACTATATTGAAAACACTTTATAAACACATTATTTGATGTTTAACTTAATGTGAATTTAATGCCCCAAATCCTACCGATTTGTCTCTGGGGAATGTTGTTCTCAAAGTGTCGGATTATTCACTGACGCATCTATTGGCAGATCGGCGAGCCTCCACCCATCCTTGCTCTTGAAGGACTAGACTTTTTTTGGAGGCTCCTTATATACTATGATTAGACGATTACTTCACCTGTTTCACATCACCTTCTTATTCCAACTTGTCAGATCGCTATTAGTCCTAGTGCCCCTGTCCCAACTTTACTGGAACTTGTTGCATGCGTCAATTTCAAAATAAACATTTATCTTTAAAAAACGATGCATTTGATTAGGTAAAACATCGAATACCTTCATTTGTATATGTTTTTTGTTTAAATACAAGTCAAAGTACATTTACAAATCACTCCTCTTTGTTTGTATTAGCATGTTCCATACTGTCCCAACTTTTTGGAATTGGGGTTGTAATTATCATACAGCTGTCATCAATGAAATTATTCAGATTAACCCCAAGTAAAGATCAGCTGTTTCTGTTGAATTTTCTTGACATCTTCTTGGTTTATGTGACTACTGAAGTCCTAGTCCACAAAGAGCTTACATAGCGTGTATGATATCTGACTTGTTGAAAGACATCGATCAGGAGAGAGGTATAAAAGAATTTCCAATGGAACTTTACCATGGAACACTGTGAAAGCCATCATCGACAAGTGGAGAAAATGGAGCACCACAGTGGCATCACCAAGAACAGGATGTCCCTCCAAAATTTATAAAAGGACAAGGCAAAAACATACCAGGGAGGCTTCCAAGAGACCTACAGCAACATTAAAGAAGCTACAGGAATATCTGACAAGTACTGATTACTCTCTGCATGCAACAACAATCTCTTGTATTATTTATGTCTGGGCTATGGGGTAGAGTCGCTAGATGGAAGTCCTTTCTCACACAAAACATCTAAGTTCAAAGAAATCACCACAAACTATGTGGCAAAATGTGTTATGATCTAATGAGACCAATTCCAAAAGGTATAATAATTCCCTAATTCCAAAAGGAATGTTTATCACAAGAAGAAGTACTTTACCAAAAGAACACCATCCCCATGGTGAAGCATGGTGGTGGAAGCGTCATGCTTTAGGGCTGCTTTTTTCAGCCAGAACTGGGGCTTTTATCAAGGTGGGGGAATCATGAATAGGTACAAATACCAATAGCATAAAACATTCAGCTGTCTTCTAGTAAGCTGAAGATGGAAAGGAATTTTCCCTTTTAGCAAGACAGTGACCCAAAGCATACATTCATACCAACAAAGGAACGGCTTAACCAAAAGAAGATCAATGTTTTTGATTGGCCTAGCCAGAGTCCAGACCTGAATCCATCTAAAAATCTGTGGGGTGACCTGAAGCGGGCTGTGCACAGGAGACACCCTTACAAATGGATGGATCTAGAATATTTTCAGAAGAAAGAGCGGGAAAATATTGCCAAGGTCAAGATGTGCCACGCTGATAGACTCTTACACAAAATAACTGAGTGCTGTAATAAAATCAAAAGGTGCTTCAACAAAGTATTAGTTTAGGGGTGTGCACACTTATGCAACCAGGCTATTGTAAGTTTTTTCTTTTTCTTTTTTCTCTGAAAATTTTCTGATTGTTTTTCACTTTATTTGTATACTTTGCAATTTCACATTAAAGGTGGGAAAATTTTGACATGATTTATCTTAGTTTCATTCTTTTACTTCACAAAACCTTGCCATTGTAACAGGGGTGTGTAGACTTTTATACCCACTGTAAATCCTCTCACAGTGGCGTCTCTAATCGCTTTGTGGAGGCGTTTAGTGTCTCAGACAGACTTGCTGATGTTGTTTCTGACTGTATCACACTCAGGTAAGAGGTGTGGCCTAAAATATGAAGGTGATTCAGATGAAATCAAATGTAGTGTGGTTACTATTCTACATTTTAATTAACTGTTTATGAATATTTGTCTTTTTTTATTTTTTAATAGAGGTTTATCTCTTGTTCATTTTATTACTGTCATTTATTCATCCAGCTCAGAGTGAAACACTAGAGGGCGCACTGACTCCATCTCTCACTGTCTGTGATTACACTGGATTCAAGAGGAGGAAGGACTCCGTCTATAACAGGGCACCACACACACACACACACACACACACACACACACACTCATTCACACTCATTCACACCTAGGACCAATTTATCACAGCCATATCATCTGCCATACCTGCATGTTTTTGTACAGTGGGAGAAACCCACATAGATACAGGAAGACACTGGGGACTCAGTGAGGGAACAGCTCTACCCACTGTACCACTGTGTCTCTTAGAAATGTCTCTTTTTTCATATTCTAAACAGCTCTTTATGATTTATGTGTTTGAGCATGTGTGTGTGTGTAGTTCCTGCTGGTGTTAGATCTGTGTTTATATAAAGTGGAGTGTGTGTGTGTGTGTGTGTGTGTGTGTGTGAGTGTGAGAGAGAGAGAGAGAGAGAGAGAGAGAGATGTTACACTGTAAAAAGAGAGAGAGAGAGAGAGGGAGAGAGAGATATGTTACACTGTAAAGAGAGAGAGAGAGAGAGAGAGAGAGAGAGAGAGAGAGATGTTACACTGTAAGAAGTTGTAGTTGAAACTCCGCCTTTTCTCCACCGGAAATGACTCAAAAGTGAAAGTGAAAGCGGATAATTTTTGTGTCGAGAAAAACACGAAGCTCTTTGGAACAGAATCGCAGTGAGTACATGAATATAAAGCTGTAATATGTCAGTTTTAGGATTATTTACTAAATGAAGAACATTTCTGTGTTCACTTCCACAGCTGACTTTAATCTTTATTGAATAACGCGGTGTGACGCAGTAACTTAACCTGAGGGAAGTTAACAGACCTGTGTGTCCTGCTGTGTTTCTTACACACAGTGTGTAAAGTTTACAGCTGTTATTTATTAAAGAGGGAATAATATTCATATTCATTATAACAATTCCTGACATATTTCCACTCTCTCTTCTTTATCTCTAACACACACAATAAGCAGAAATAAACACGACGCCACTTCCTGTTTAGAAGGTAGTGTCACGTTTCATGGGCGGAGACGGAAGCAGATGCAGGTATGCAGAGCAACGCAGTATAATCCAAGCAATAATTTCAAAGGGCTTAAAGGCGAAGTTCGTGGTCGTGAAACAGGCAGGGGTCAGGCGATCAGGCAAACAAACAAAACAAGGCAAGGCAGAAATCGGAGTCGAGAGCAGAAACAGTGGTCAACGTCACTTATCAAAAATGAGAACTGTAGAGAACAAGTCAGCTGAACGTTTACTTCACAAAGTCTTATTGTTCCCAAAGTCTCTTATATGCTGTGTGTGTGTGTGTGTGAGAGAGATTGGGTGCAGGTGTGTGTAGTTATAACTCGGGGAAGGCGAGCGCATGCGTGTGTGTGAAGTGTAGTCCTCAGCGGCCATGTTTGTAGTTCGCGGTGCCTCCTGGGAAACTGAGTCACGGTTTGGCTGTGATGTGACAGGTCGAAAAAACATTTAAAGATAATGTTTTAAAAGAAACAGGTGTTTTGTCCATAATGGTAAAAAATAAAAATGGTTGTACTCCAATGTGAAATAAGTCGATGGAGACACACAGAGTACATTTCTGTTCCACACTCTATAAGGATCCCTTGGACATTTTCACTTAGGGGTGTACTCACTTTTGTTGCCAGCGGTTTAGACATTAATGGCTGTGTGTTGAGTTATTTTGAGGGGACAGAAAATATACACTGTTACACAAGCTGTACACTCACTTCTTTACATTGTAGCAAAGTGTCACATGACACTTGACAAAGTGTGTTGTCACATGAAAAGATATAATCAAATATTTACAAAAATGTGAGGGGTGTACTCAGTTTGTGAGATACTGTAATTGGGGTTATACAGTATATATATATTAGTAATTTAAATTATACCAATTTTATATTCCCCTGTTGTTATCTCAGCAGGACTCAGCTAAACTAATACTGAGACAGCAGACATTAGACTTTCTGAAATAATGTCGGGGGAGTGTGAGGAACTCAGAAGATCTGAAATGAGTCATCAAGAGGAGCAGCACAAGATCCAAAGGTAAGCATGTAGAATGCAAAAATGTGATATAATCTACTGATACCTTTGATTGTTCTAAATTTTAAAAAAGGAAATTTACATATACTAACCTAAATATTTATAAAGGATGTGTTAAAAGTTCTGAATCGAGGAGGGTCTGACTGAAATATTGTACTGAATTTAATGTTATTATTTTTTAAAGCAGTGTTTAAAAAATGTTTTTAAAAAAAAGTGAGCATTGTGAGACGCTTAATAAATGGTCAACAAATGGGACCAAATCTGAAAACTAGTAATGAACTAGCAACATACTGGTAACGGTTAAATGCGAGGGTTTTACATGTTATGATCAAATGTATGCTAGTAGGAAGTATACGAGTGTGTTTAAAAAAATAAAACTGTTAAACTGAAAGAACAGGTCCGGAAATCTCTGTGAACAGAACCAACAGAACCAAGACCAGTAGAGTTGCGTGATAAAGTCAGAGTAATGTAATAATTAATGACAATTTAAAAAAAGAGAACGGTGAAACAGAGACCCCTGGTGGCAGTGAGGGGAAGTGACAGAGATGCATGTGTCTTGCTCTGGCTTTTTATTATTATTATTTTATTACCTGTAATGGCGAATGTCTTTTTAAAGAGACCTTGAAATAGTATGAGAGTCATAATCTGTTTCTGTATGTTGATGTATTTACTTTAAAACAGAAAGTCTCAAATAAAGTCTTTTTAGAGAAATCTCTTTCACTCGCTAACACACACACACACACACACACACAAACTGCAGCCATCTTTCCACACACAGTGGATAGCTGTAGTGAGAATAACATGCAGGAAGCTGCAAATGTTTGATGATAACTAGCTGCTACTGTAGAGTGAAAGTCCAGGTTGTTTATGAGATGGGACAAACGTGTTCTAGAGAGCAACTGACTGGAATCAAATCAAAGCATCACAAGACACCAGGAGGCTTTAAAACAAATTTTATTTCCTGAGGACTTTACACAGTGTGAGGGGTTTAGCAGTTTATACAGTTTGAAGGGGTTTAGCACCCTGAGGTCCCCACAATTTACTAAATTAACTGCTTAAGTACCTTTCTTTCTGTTCTTTAGTGGAATTCAGAAAAGGTAGAAAAATTCCTCTTTCTTCTTCTCATTCAGTTCTCTGAACATCTTTAGAAATGACTCCAGACAGGAGAATTGATGTTAGCTTCAATATAATGTTATTTAGTGCTGAATTTACTTGATTTAATATTAATTAGTAAATCTTTAAATTACTGCTATCATATTCACAGCTCGTATGAACTGCTATGAAAATTTGTTCTAGTTGTAACACTATTCATAATAATCCCCTAATAATAATAATAGTAATATAATAATAATTCTCTTGTTAGGTGATTTACAGAACTGCACTCAGGAAGTCAGTGGGCAAAAGTTATATATAACAGAGTTATTGCTTTAGCAGCTGATTAATAATTATACAATCTGAGGGAGTCAGGAAGCATCCTGAGATCTGCATCACAGTGTTCGAATCGTTAAAGCAATTTTTCCTCTACTCTTTAGTGGAACTGTGGAAAGGTCAAATTCTCCCGTATCCAGCTGTGTGTCCTTTAAGAGTGACCGCTCACTGCCAACTCCTCCCGAATTTAAAGGTGGAACATCCTCTGTGGAAAGGTATTCCTTTATCCTGCTCATTAAAATCACAGCCTCTCATTTGTTCCTATTCATATTGATTCATGTTCTTCCTCTTCATAACATGAGATATGAGATGGTGTTAAATGAAGGAAGTTTTAGAAGTAGTCGAGCATGTACTTTTAATGCATTATAATGCACTCCTGCACATAATTATCTACCTTGAAAGGCACCAGGAGTTTAGCAGGCCACGTGGCCACTAAATACCTCGATCACGTCATGATGTTCAGTCACTGGGACGTTGATGACACACTACTGTACCCCATTAGGCACTCTGGAGACTTTAAATAAAGCAGCAATGGACCAGTTATATCACTCTGGCATCTGATTTGGAACATGGATTTGATGAATTTCTCTCTAATGATATAGTTACACAACATAACTGACTGTGAAACTGTTACTACATTTTAGTAAATTTACTTTGGACAGCACCTCTCCCAAAAATATGTCTGTTTGCTAGTTGCAGCACATCCAGGAGAGCCCCATGTGTTCTCCTCTCTAAAGACGCTCATAATGGCGGTGTCTTGGCCTAAAGGAGCCAGCGGTTCTAATAAGCACTTAGTCATTAAAGCCCAGCACACTGTCAGGGTATTAAGCCTTTCTAACAGTAAGTGTACATTAGCATAGTTAGGACAGTGGTGTCTCAGTGCTCAAGACTCTAGACTACTGATCAGAAGGTTGAAAATATAAATCCCATACTGCCAAGATACCAAGCCCCTGAGAGTCCTTCAAGCAAGGTGTTTATTCTGCTCTGCTCCAGATGTGCAGTGTAATGACTGACTGCGCTCTGGACATGGCTCCTTTCAAATGAGGATATGTAAAGAAGTATGAAATTCTGTAGCTGTATGTACATAATGTCATCCTAAGATATAAATCACTATATTTATAGATAAAATATCTAAAACAACTTTTTCTTCGTTCTAGTGAAACTAAGGAAAGGCGTCTCTCACCTGTATCCAGCTGCGTGTCCTATAAGAGTGACCGCTCACTGCCGACTCCTCCCAGCTTTAAAGATGGAACATCCTCTGTGGAAAGGTATTCCTCTCTTCTTCTCACTTATTCTAGTCTTGTGTCATGTAGGTTTAATATATTGTGCTATGCCTACACGTGAGTGCAAAAGTTAGCACCCCTGTGGTTTCTGGGTAGAAAAGGAAAAGTTTGTCAATAAGGGAATCTGCCAATAGCCCTTGGTAAACTCCAGGATAGAATAAAAACGAGCTGTACCCAGGCATTCCAGAAGCTCGTCAGTACAAGGCGTGACTGAACACTCCGGCTTGGGCTGTTCCAGCCACTGTAGGACAGATTTATTTAATGCTAATAGCTAGCATTTTCACAATTCATCCTGAACCACTTTTCTTTTGTGTTCTTGTAAGCAGTACGGCTGGACACACACAAAGGGGGTGTGGTTAGAGGTCAGAGGAGTCTCAGTGTTGTGTTCCATTAGATCAGTGCAACACCCCAAACCTAACCTAGTGTCCAAATTGCCTCCATACGAGGATTAGAGATGGTGTCCAAATGGGTTCTGAGTGAGATCCACTGTTTTTGCACTGAGCCACAGCTCATCTCTCTCTGCCACCATCATTGCCAGAGCAACAGGAACCACCACTGTCTGAGGAAATTGTGGTGGTGAATCTACCATATTTATCCCCTCTCATAGCCGACTTCCCCAACCCAACATGTGACCTTGAAGGACTCTTGCTGCTTGTCAGTAATCATAAGTAATTTAGGAGCTAGAGGTGAGAAGGTAAACAAGTGCTTTATCTCCTGGTGCAAATTGTCCCAACTGGAAACACACATTATAGTGCCATTGCTGCCTTTCCTGTGCCCGAAGCCAGTTCTCCCATGATAAGAGCCGAGTGTGTGTGTGGAGTTTCAGGGGTTCAGATATCACAGCTGTGTGGATCAGAGCTGTAGGATGTGTGCTGAGGTTTAAAAAATTTACAGTGTTTGTTTATCCACAGAAACCAAAAACGGAAACCAAAAATCAACTGCAGAAATCAGATGGAGTCCATATTCAAGGTGTGTGTGTGTGTGTGTGTGTGTGTGGTGTGTGTGTGTAATTAATATACACTTCTTTAGAAATTAAAAAGTAGATTAAAGTAATTTATAGTGAAGTTTATAGTAAACAGTTTACAGTTACAGCAGCATTATGTGTAATCAGACAAAAGTGCATTTCAGTCTGTTTTAAAGTTACAGCTTTACCTCTGACGTACAAAGTGCTGACACTGGAGACTCCTTCCATAAATGTTAAATAAACATCTCCTTACAGAAATCTTTACTATATTAACAATTACTCATATTTTAAAATCTATTTATGTGGAGCGTTCTCCGTACAAGTCCCTGTAAATCAGCTGTTACTATAGAAACATATTAGAATGAGAAAATGAATCCAGTTAACACCTTCTGACCAATCAGAATCCAGAATTCACCAGCAATGTGGTATAAAATCATATAACAGATTATGTAGCATTTTATTGATTTATTTAGTAATTTGATGTTATTGTGTTTGTTTTAAATCAGGAGCTGGAGCACAAAGTCATCACTCTGTGAAGAATGAGCTGAACAGGTTCAAGAAGCTACTGAGTGCTGATTTCCCAGCATGCTCTGAGGAGGAGGAGGAGGAGGATCTGCACTGTTTCAGAGAGGGTGTGCTGAAGATCACACTGCACATCCTGAAGAACATGAAGCAGAAAGATCTCGCTCACACACTGCAGATCAGTAAGAGCTTTAGATTATTACAATATTCTATTCACTTTAAATTACACACTGGGCCACTGGTCTATATTTTCATACTGATTTTTATCCTAATGAATACAGTTTTTTAATCAAATAAATGACCCAGAGATAATCCTAATGTTTTGGTTCTTTTACATCATATTTATGTATTTATTAGGAATGAATTCCAGTTTGTGACTAATATTGATCTTCACACTGTGGATAGTATCCATACATTACAATAACGACCATCACATTTTTCCTGTTTGTTAGAGCTGGCCTCTGTGTATCAGCGAAAGCTCAAATCCAGACTTCTAGATAAATGTAAAAGAATTAATGAAGGAATCTCACAGCATGGGACATCAACACTTCTGAATCAGATCTACACAGAGCTCTACGTCACAGAGGGTGGGAGTGGAGACGTCAATAAAGAACATGAGGTGAGACAGATTGAGACAGCGTCCAGGAGACCAGCAGCAGAGGAGACACCCATCAAATGTAATGAGCTCTTTAAAGACAAGTCCATCAGAAGTGTGCTGACTAAAGGAGTAGCTGGAATTGGAAAAACAGTCTCTGTGCAGAAGTTCATTCTGGACTGGGCTGAAGGGAAAGAGAATCAGGACGTCACCTTCATGTTTCCACTTCCCTTTAGAGAGCTGAATTTGGTGAAGCAGGGGACCTTCAGTCTGATGAGCCTTCTTCATCAGTTTTTCCCTGACATTAAGGACTTGGAAGTAATAGACAGTGACACCTACAAAGTCCTGTTCATCTTTGATGGTCTGGATGAGTGTCGACTTCCTCTAAATTTCCAGAAGAATGAGATGTTGTGTGATGTGACAGAGTCAGTCTCAGTGGATGTGCTGCTGACAAACCTCATCAAGGGGAATCTGCTTCCCTCTGCTCACCTCTGGATAACCACTCGACCAGCAGCAGCCAATCAGATCCCTCCTGAGTGTGTAGCCAGGTAACAGAGGTACGAGGGTTCAGTGATCCTCAGAAAGAGGAGTACCTTCAGGAAGAGGATCAGTGATCAGAGCCTGTCCAATAAAATCATCACACACATGAAGTCTTCCAGAAGCCTCTACATCATTGTGCCACATCCCAGTCTTCTGCTGGATCTCAGCCACTGTTCTAGAGAGAATGTTGGGTTGAAGCAGAGATTGGAGCAGATCCCCAAGACTCTGACTCAAATGTTCACACACTTCCTGATCTTTCAGATCAAACACAAGGACCAAAAGTACCATCAGAAATGTGACCTTGACATTCCCCAGACCAGAGCGAGTATCCTGGCACTGGGAAAACTGGCTTTCCAACAGCTGGAGAAAGGAAACCTGATGTTCTACGAGGAAGACCTGAGAGAGTGTGGCATTGATGTCAGAGAAGTGGCAGTGTACTCAGGAGTGTGTACCCAAATCTTCAGAACAGAGTCTGGACTCCACCTGGGGAAGATGTTCAGCTTTGTGCATCTGAGTGTTCAGGAGTTTTTGGCTGCATTATATGCATTTCTCTGCTTCCTTGACAAAAACCCAACAAAAGAACAAACCACTGATCTTTCTGGTCTTTCAACATATCAGAAATGTCTGACTTCCTCAAGAGTGCAGTGGATCAGGCCTTACAGAGTGACAACGGACACTTGGATCTTTTCCTCCGCTTCCTTCTGGGCCTCTCAGTGGAGTCTAATCAGGAGCTCATTCGAGGTCTGCTGACACACAAAGGAAACAGCTCTGACTGTCAGAAACATAGTTGAGTACATCAAGTTCAAGTTTGAACACAATCCATCTCCAGAGAGATCCATCAATCTGTTCTACTGTCTGAACGAGTTACATGATGATTCACTAGTGAAAGAGATCCAAAGCTACATGAGCTCAGGACGTCTCTCTGAAGCTGAACTCTCACCTGCTCAGTGGTCTGCTCTGGTCTTTGTGTTGCTGACATCAGAGGAGGATCTGGAAGTGTTTGAGCTACAGAAGTTCATAAAGTCAGATGAATGCTTTAAGAGACTGCTACCAGTCGTCCGGGAAGCCACAAGAGTTCTGTAAGTAAAAGCTGTTTCTCTATTAAACTCAGTGTTTAGGAATGAGAGGAGCTGTTCTGAGTGGATTTCACAGCAATACGCCTAACTACTCTTTATAATTTATTCATCCTAAATAGGGCAGCGTTGTTACTGATACTGGTACCGATACCAACATCTGATACATTTTCTGATGTGACATTTTCTCCTTTCAGGCTCAGCGAGTGTAACCTGACGGAGAGAAGCTGCTCGGCTTTACACACAGTTCTCAGCTCAGAATCCTCCAAGCTGACTGAGGTGGATCTGAGCAGTAATCCTCTGGAGGACTCAGGAGTGAAGCTGCTTTGTGCTGGACTGAAGAGTCCAAACTGTAAGCTGGAGAAACTGAGGTCAGTTCATCTCTCCTGAGAGAGAGGAGAGAGCGAGAGAGAATGTTTGTACATTATACAACATCTCTAGCGTTACTTGTTGCAGAGCTGCCAACATTACTAACAAGAAACTCACAGCAGGAAAAACAGAATATGATGGGGGTCGGTGCTAAGTGCATGAACTAAATAAAATGTATCTGCAGAAGTGGAATAATAAGCAAGGATTTATTTGTCCTTCGTTTAGACTTTCAGACTGCAGTATAACAGAGGAAGGATACGCTGCTCTGGCTGAAGCTCTGAAATCATCACACCTGATAGAGCTGGATCTCAGAGGGAACGACCCTGGAGCATCAGGAGTGAAGCTGCTCACTGATGTACTACAGGATCCACACTGTACACTGGAGACACTGAGGTGAACAAATTATACAT